>NC_048568.1:19912500-20070000 GCF_013265735.2 Oncorhynchus mykiss
TCTGTTCAGCGTCCTGTTGGTTCCAGACTTGGGGCATTGGTACCGCTTGTGTGACTGGAGTCTTTGACCATTTTTAGGGCATCACCTAGTATAGAGGTCCTGGATGGCAGGGAGCTTGGCCCCAGTGACGTACTGGGCCGTTCGCACTACCCTCTGTAGCACCTTGCAATCGGATGCCGAGCAGTTGCCATACAAAGCGGTGATGCAGCCAGTCAAGATGCTCTCAATGGTTCAGATGTAGAACTTTTTGAGGATCTGAGGACCCTTGCCATCTTCACGACTGTGTTGATGTGTGTGGACCATTTATAGATTCTTGGACTTGAAACTCTCGACCCGCTCCACTACAGCCCGTCAATGTGAATGGGGGCATGTTCGGCCCTCCATTTCTTGTAGTCCACAATCAACTCCATTATCTTACCGACGTTGAGGAAGAGGTTGTTGTCTCAGACCTTCTTCCTATAGGCGGTCTCATCGTCGTCGGTGATCAGGCCTCCCACCGTTGTGTCGCCAGCAAACTAAATTATGGTGTTGGAGTCATGCATAGCCGCAGTCGTGGGCTAGCAGGAAGTACAGGAGGACAATAAGCACACACCCCTGAGTGGCCATTTTGTTGATGGTCAGCTTGGTGGATGTGTTGTTGCCTACCCTTACGACCTGGGGATGGCCCGTCAGGAAGTCCAGCCTCCAGTTGCAGAGGGAGGTGATTAATCCCAGGGACCTTAGCTTAGTGATGAGCTTGGAGGGCACTATGGTGTTGAACGCTGTCAATAAACAGCATTCTCACATAGGTGTGAATGGTGGGAGAAGGCTGTGTGGAGTGCAATAGAAATTGCGTCATCTGTGGATCTGTTGGGGCGGTATGCAAATTGGAGTGGGTCCAGGGTGTCTGGGATGATAGTGTTGATGTGAGCCATGACCAGCCTTTCAAAGCATTTCATGGCTACAGATGTGAATGCTACGGGGCGATAGTCATTTAGTTTACCTTGGCTACAGGTTACCTTGGCGTTTTTGGGACTATTGTGGCACAGGGACTATGGTGGTCTACTTGAAATGTAAGTATTACAGACTGGGTCACGGAGAGGGTGAAAATGTCAGTGAAGACACTTGCCTGCAGCTTTGTGAATGTTAACCTGTTTAAAGGTATTACTCATGTCGGCGACGGAGATCGTTATCACAGTCGTATGGAACAGCTGGTGCTCTTATGCATGGTTCAATGTTGCTTGCCTCGAAGCGAGCATAGAAGGCATTTAGCTCTTCTGGTTAGCTTGGGTCCCTGGGAAGCTCCCTGCTATTTTTCCCTTTGTAATCTGTGATAGTTTGCAATCCCTGCCACATCCGACGAGCGTCAGATCCGTCGTAGTTGGATTTGATCTTAGTCCTGTATTGATGCTTTGCCTGTTTGATGCCTCGTGGGAGGTCATAGCGGTATTTCTTATAAGCATCCAGATTAGTGTCCCGCTCCTTGAAAGCGGCAGCTCTAGCCTTTAGCTCAGTGCGGCCGTTGCTTGTAATCCATGGCTTATGGTTGGGGTATGTGCTAAGCTGTCATCAAGGAAAAGGGTGGCTACTTTGAAGAATCTCAAACAAAACAAAATATATTTTATATAACACTTTTTTGGTTATTACATGATTCCATATGTGTTATTTCATAGTTTTGATGTCTTCACGGTTATTCTACAATGTCGAAAATAGTAAAAATAAAGAAAAAACCCTTGAATGAGTTGGTGTCTAAAACTTTTGACTGGTAGTGTAGATATTACCTCAATTACCTCGACTAACCGGTGACCCACATATTGACTCTACCGGTACTACCTGTATATAGCTTCGCTACCGTTATTTTACTGCTTCTCTTTAATTATTTATTACTTTAATTTTGTATTTTTTACTGATCTATTTTTTTCTTAATACTTATTTTTCTAAAAACTGCATTGTTGGTTAAGGGCTTGTAAGTAAGCATTTCACTGTAAGGTCTTCACCTGTTGTATTCGGCACGTGACAAATACAATTTGATTTAATTTGATTTGACCCAAGGACCACCCAAGGCCAGGCCACAGCACCAAGGTTCCTAGACACGCCACACACAGATGTTCCCTCTCAAACACTCCTTCTCACAGACTCGGTGACATGACTGACATGACAGAAAGCTGAGAAACTCTATTATTGTGCCTCACCACTGTGTGTGTGTGTGTGTGTGTGTGTGTGTGTGTGTGTGTGTGTGTGTGTGTGTGTGTGTGTGTGTGTGTGTGTGTGTGTGTGTGTGTGTGTGTGTGTGTGTGTGTGTGCGCCTTTTTGACTTCAATTTGAATTGACACCAACCCTGTTGTTGTCTAACATATTTGTTTCCGGAATGTTCTGAAAGCATAATAATTTTTCATGATTGATTCCTGTTGTTACGCCATCAGTCTTTTCATGATGAATCTGTGTGAAGTATCCTGATTGTTCTTTTTTCAACCCCAGGGCCCTGCAATAGGTAGCTGGTACAAGGTTCTGGACAAGCTGGTCACTGGGGGGACGAAAAGTGCTGCCATGAAGAAAATGCTTGTTGATCAGGTGAGGGGCATCTGGGTGGCTGCAATTAAGTAAAAAGACAGCCAGTTTACATGAATATATAATTTAACATGGTTTATATTGCTTTAGGTAAGTTCTCTGTCCTCTAATGGGCTGGTTATTAACCCTTGTATATGACTCCTCTACTCACAAATCTTACTTTCATTTTTATTTTTTTTCTCGTTATTTTACCAGGTAAGTTGACTGAGAACACATTCTCATTTGCAGCAAAGACCTGGGGAATAGCTACAGGGGACAGGAGGGGGATGAATGAGCCAATTGTAAACTGGGGATTATTAGGTGACCGTGATGGTTTGATGGCCAGATTGGGAATTTAGCCAGGACACCGGGGTTAACACCCCTACTCTTACGATAAGTGCCATGGGATCTTTTAATGACCGCAGAGAGTCAGGACACCCGTTTAACGTCCCATCCGAAAGACGGCACCCTACACATGGCAGTGTCCCCAATCACTGCCCTGGGGAATTGGGATATTTTTTAGACCAGAAGAAAGAGTGCCTCCTACTGGCCCTCCAACACCACTTCCAGCAGCATCTGGTCTCTCATCCAGGGACTGACCAGAACCAACCCTGGTTAGCTTCAGAAGCAAGCCAGCAGTGGTATGCAGGGTGGTATGCTGCTGGCTACATCAACAAACATTCCAAATATGAATGGACCCCAGGTTAAGGCGCCATCAAAAATGCCTGTCACTGTGGTGCCAGCCAGAGCTGAGTGAATAGGTGTGACATGCATCAGAGGAATCTATTTCTGCCTGTTCCCCTAAAGGTTGAAGCCCCCTTCAGCGTCTGTCAACCAATCCCTGCATTGACAGGCGGGGGAACAAACACCTGCTTGCATAATACGCAGCTAACATGATTTGGGATCTGTGAATGCACAGGATTAGAGAGGACAATGAGAGGCGAGCACCGCACGGCCCTCTCCTGGAGGAGGGATTAGTGTACACTCTGAAGGATGCACACTCTCCACGCTCTCCTTTCACTGCACAGCTATTTTCACACACGAAACAGCGATTCCAGGGCAAATTTGTGATCTTAAAGAACCCCCCCCCCAAAAAAAATATGTCCTGTCAGTGGCCAGTTTGTTAGGTACACCCATCTAGTACCAGGTCAGACCCCCCTTTGTCTCCAGAACAGCCTGACGTCTTTGGGGCACGGATTCTACAAGGTGTGGCATTCAAACATTGCTCAATTAGTATCAAGGGACCTAACGTGTGCCAGGAAAACATTCCTCACACTATTACACCACCGCCACCAGCCTGCTACCATTAACACCAGGCAGGATGGGACCATGGATTAATGCCGCTTACGCCAAATCCTGACTCTGCCGTCAGCATGACGGAACAGGAACCGGAATTCGTCGGACCAGGTGATGTTTTTCCACTCCTCAATTGTCCAGTGTTAGGAGTGGGACCCGGTGTGGTCATCTGCTGCACTAGCCCATCCGTGACAAGGACCGACGAGATGCCATTCTACACACCACTGTTGTACTGCTCCATTATTTGCCTGTTTGTGGACCGCCTGTTAGCTTGCAAGTTTCCTGCCATTCTCCTTTGACCTCTCTCATCAACAACCTGGGGATTTAATGTTGGTGGTCCTTGTCTAGATGAAGTTCATTATTTGCCGTAAGTCAGGCGATTTGCCGTAAGTCAGGCCACATTATGGTAAGCTTTACAGGGGGAGTCCTAACCACAGTGATGCATCTCCATTTATCACGGTCACTGATCGGTAAAGCTGGATGGTGTTAAGAAACAGGGTCTTCCCTGACTTAGATGATTTACTCAGTGATCTGAAAGAAAGGTATGAATAGTACAGTTGTTAAGGGAAGCCCCTGTCTGTATAAAGCTCATTAGGAACTGGCTGGTTGACAGCCGTGGTATGTCAGACTGTATAACACAGGTATCACAAAACATTTATTTTTACTGCTCTAATTACATTGGTAACCAGTTTATAATAGCAATAAGGCACCTCAGGGGTTTGTGGTATATGGCCAATATACCACGGCTAAGGGCTGTATCCAGGCTCTCCGCGTTGCGTCGTGCTTAAGAACAGCCCTTAGCCATAGTATATTGGCCATATACCACACCCTCTCGTGCCTTATTGCTTAATTAAATCATGCCCCAAGTCACAGTCAAGTTCATTTCTCTGACAATCAAATATGTCTGAGTTGTCAACGTCTATCTTATCCTCCTCTTTTCCTCTGACATTTTTTGTCAGTCATCCCAGTTGGTTAGTGTGATGAAACTTTCATAGAGGCTTTTTATGGATGCCCACATTGGTCTGTAAGTGACAGAGGCAGGACCTTAATGCCATTAATTAACAGGGTTGTACGAGTACTTCAAAAAAAAATGAAAAGTAATTTCTCCCTCTTAATTATACAACAGTGCAAGGTAGGGTCCTCGAGTTTGCTAACAACATAGTTGCTCACAACATTCACTACATGACCAAAAGTATCTGGACACCTGCTCGTCGAACATCTCATTCCAAAATTATGGGCATTAATATAGAGTTAGTCCCCCCTTTGCTGCTATAACAGCCTCCACTCTTCTAGGAAGGCTGTCCACTAGATGTTGGAACATTGCTGCAGGGACTTGCTTCCATTCAGCCACAAGAGCTTTAGTGAGGTCGGTCAGTGATGTTGGGCAATTAGGCTTGGCTCGCAGTCGGCGTTCCAATTCATCCCAAAGGTGTTGAATGGGGTTTAGGTCTGGGTTCTGTGCAGGCCAGTCAAGTTCTTCCACAACGATCTCGACAAACCATTTCTGTATGGACCTCGCTTTGTGCACGGGGGCATTGTCATTCTGAAACAGGAAAGGGCCTTCCCCAACTGTTGCTACAAAGTTGTAAGCACAGAATTGTCTAGAATGTAATTGTATGCTGTAGCGTTAAGATTTCCCTGGAACTAAGGGCCTAGCCCAAACCATGAAAAACAGCCACAGACCATTATTCCTCCTCCACCAAACTTTACATTGCCACTATGCATTGGGGCAGGTAGCATTTTCCTGGCATTCGCCAAACCAAGATTCATCCGTCGAACTGCCATATGGTGAAGTGTGATTCATCACTCCAGAAAAACGCGTTCCCACTGCTCCAGAGTACAATTGGGGTGAGCTTTACACCTCTCCAGCCGACGCTTGGCATTGTGCATGGTGATCTTAGGCTTGTGTGCGGCTGCCGGCCATGGAAACCCATTTCATTAAGCTCCCGACAAACAGTTTTTGTGCTGATGTTGTTTCCAGAGGCAATTTGGAACTCGGTAGTTAGTGTTGTAACTGAGGACAGATGATTTTTACGCACTTCGCGCTTCAGCACTGCCAGTCCCGTTCTGTGAGCTTGTTTGGCCTATCAATTCATGGCTGAGCCGTTGTTGCTCCTAGACGTTTCCACTTCACAATAACAGCACTTACAGTTGACCGGGGCAGCTCTAGCAGGGCAGAAATTTGACAAACTGACTTGTTGGAAAGTTGGCATCCTGTGACAGTGCCACGTTGAAAGTCACTGAGCTAGATCTTCAGTAAGGCCATTATACTGCCAATGTTGGTCTATGGAGATTGCATGGCGGTGTGCTCGATTTTACGATTGTATACACCTGTCATTAACGGGTGTGGCTGAACTAGCCAAATCCACTAATTTGACGGGGTGTCCACATATTTTTGTATATATAATGTATGTTAAACAAGTAAGACATTGTATAACCATTGCCGCAGTGACTATGCTTTTGGTTTGAGAAATGTTGCCTCAAAGATCAATAAAAACCTACCTGGCTCTGTGTTTTAAAAATGGCCATTTTCACTTCCGTAAATATGTATTATGACGTCATTGGCTTATATGCAGAACCCTGCAGAGGTAACAACATCCTACAGGCCCTCTACTTTCAGGGCCCAACTAGACTCATCATAATCATTGCAATTATCCAATTTTCTTTTGAAACCTTTTAATAGTGTCCAGTGTGCATCCTTATTTTTATGCACAGTGTCCATGGAAAAAGGTATGCTTCCATTAAGTCACTGAGCTTTTTTCCCCACTCGTTTTGCACGCACATTAACATTTATATAAACATGTACATTCACACACACAAAAACATCACACAGACACACACATGTACACAGAACGATAAAACAGTGTTTGTTCTTGTCATGTATCAACAGTTGTGCTTTGCACCGTGTTTCCTGGGTGCCTTCCTGGGGATCTCTGGAACCTTGAATGGACTGACTGTGGAGGAGAACGTTGCCAAGCTCAAGAGGGTAAGGCTCATCTCATCATGGCTTTTCTCCACTGATTTCAATCAAACATACATTAAACGTCAAAGAATAAGATCATTAAATAACATACATTAAGCATGAGTTGCAAATATATATAGTTGAAGTCGGAAGTTTACATACACCTTAGCCAAATACATTTAAACTCAGTTTTTCACAATTCCTGACATTTAATCCTAGTAAAAATTCCCTGTCTTAGGTTAGTTAGGATCACCACTTTATTTTAAGAAAGTGAAATGTCAGAATAATAGTAGAGAGTGATTTATTTTAGCTTTTATTTCTTCAAGTTTCCCTCTTTTCCTCCAAACATAACAATGTCATTATGGCCAAACAGTTCTATTTTTGTTTCATCAGACCAGAGGACATTTCTCCAAAAAGTACGATCTTTGTCCCCATGTGCAGTTGCAAACCATAGTCTGGCTTTTTTATGGCGGTTTTGGAGCAGTGGCTTCTTCCCTGCTGAGCGGCCTTTCAGGTTATGTCGATATAGGACTCGTTTTACTGTGGATATAGATACTTTCGTACCTGTTTCATCCAGCATCTTCACAAAGTCCTTTGCTGTTGTTCTGTGATTGATTTGCACTTTTCGCACCAAAGTACGTTCATCTCTAGGAGACAGAACGCGTCTCCTTCCTGAGCGGTATGACGGCTGCGTGGTCCCATGGTGTTTATACTTGCGTACTATTGTTTGTACAGATGAACGTGGTACCTTCAGCCGTTTAGAAATTGCTCCCAAGGAAGAACCAGACTTGTGGAGGTGTACAATTTATTTTCTGAGGTCTTGGCTGATTTCTTTTGATTTTCCCATGATGTCAAGCAAAGAGGCACTGAGTTTGAAGGTAGGCCTTGAAATACATCCACAGGTACACCTCCAATTGACTCAAATGATGTCAATTAGCCTATCAGAAGCTTCTAAAGCCATGACATTTTTATGACATTTTCCAAGCTGTTTAAAGGCACAGTCAATTTAGTGTATGTAGACATCTGACCCATTGGAATTGTGATACTGTGAATTATAAATGAAATAATCTGTCTGTAAACAATTGTTGGAAAAATTCACTCACAAAGTAGATGTCCTAACCGACTTGGCAAAACTATAGTTTGTTAACAAGGAATTTGTGGAGTGGTTGAAAAATGTGATTTAATGACTCCAACCTAAGTGTATGTATACTTCCGACTCCAACTGTACATGCTGATTTTTGTAATCACAAAAAATCAACATGTGGTCTGAGACAGAGGTGTGTGGCGTTGACCTTGGAGCCCAGGGACTGTCAGACCCCTGTAGCTACCCCTGTAGCTAACAAACTGAAAGGAACTCCTTTCCTCTCCTCTTCTGTGTTCTCCAGGAAACAAGCTGAGTGACCTCCATCTCTGCCCCAGTATAATTAAAGCTATTTTCTCCCATGAAGGAATGAAGGGAAGGAGGGTTGAAATAGCGCTGGTGACTCATGTCTTAGAGAAGGTTCCGTGTGTGTGGGGGGGGGGTTTCATCCACCGTTCTTCTTGCTCGGCGGACCATCAAATATTTATGTAAGAAAGGCTCTTGAGTTTAAATGAGGCTGAAAGGGCAGTCACCAAAATGTCAGAATAGACAGAAAACAAATGGCAATTGTGCTCATTAGGCAAGAATGTGATGTGAAATAAATGTTTGATGAAAGGCAATAATGTGACCACACCTTCCCCATCTAAAGCCAGATGGAACTTAGTCTGATAGACAGTACTAGTTAAAATGGACATTAGTGACACGTATATGGGTGATTCCACGCCAGGAAGGCTCGAAAATATTTTGGGTGTCTCAGATTGTTCTGGCAATTCTCGCATAGAAACTGAATTGGGAGGAAGGGTGTTTGACATGTTTTTTACATTTGTATCACAAACCATTGTTTAAGAAAATCTTGATGAAAGTGGCCATATTAAGCACTTTTCAGACCTATACATGCCTCCTGTAAAACCCTATGATCCGGGAACCATACATGATACAGACAATATCTTGCTGTCATTATACTCCTTATAGTGTGCTCTAAAATATGGAGTATGTCTAGATTCTGAAATAAAATGTTTCACATTAATTTATTCAACATAAAAAAATATGAATATGATTACCTCAAAAGTACCTTTTTTGATTGTACTATTCAAGTACATCAAATTGTCAGAGTTGGTGCTCTGCTACTGTTGAAGTTATGATTAATTGTATGCGCACCACCAACACAATGAATGGAAAAATGTATTTTGTATTTGTATTTATTAGGGATCCCCATTAGCCCTTCCTGGGGTCCAAACACATTAAGGCACTTACATCACACATAAAACAAATATAAAACAGTATATCATATAACATTATAACATCACTCCATATCTACAATACAAAATGTATGATACCACCATACAACAATATTAGAATGTACGTGTGTGTAGAGTGCGTGCGTGCGTGTGTGTGCGTATGCATGTTCCTGTTTGTGTGCATCTCTTTACAGTCCCTGATGTTCCATAAAGTGTATTTTTAATCTGGATTTTAAATCTGGTTTTACTGCTTGCATCAGTTACCTGATGTGGAATAGAGTTCCATGTAGTCATGGCTCTATGTAGTACTGTGCGCCTCCTATAGTCTGTTCTTGACTTGGGGATTGTGAAGAGACCTCTGGTGGCATGTTTTATGGGAGGTGAATTGGTGTCTGAGCTGTGTGCTAGTAGTTTAAACAGACACATATTCAACATGTCAACACTTCTTACAAAAACAAGTAGTGATGAAGTCAATCTCTCCTCCACTCTGAGCCAGGAGAGATTTACATGTATTTTATTAACGTTAGCTCTCCGTGTACATTTACATTAGTCCAGGTGCAACAAAACTAGGGCCTGTAGGACCTGCCTTGATGATAGTGTTGATAAGAAGGCAGAGTAATGCTTTATTATGGACAGACTTCTCCCCATCTTAGCTACTGTTGTATCAAAATGTTTTGACCATGACAGTTTACAATCCAGGGTTACTCCAAGCAGTTTAGTCACTTCAACTTCCTCAATTTCCACATAATTTATTACAGGATTTAGTTTAGGTTTAGGGTTTAGTGAATGATTTGTCCCAAATACAATGCTTTTCGTAATAAAAATATTTAGGACTAACTTATTCCTTGCCACCGATTCTGAAATTAACTGCAGATCTTTAAGTGTTGCAGTGATTTCACTTAATGTAATAGCTGATATGTATAGTGTTGAATCATCTGTATACATTTACTCAAAGCCAGTGGCATGTCATTATTAAGGGCCCTAGACAGCTGCCCTGGGGAATTTCTGATTCTACCTGGATTATGTTGTTGAGGCTTCCAAGAACTGCCTCTGTGTTCTGTTAGATTCTTTATCCACAATATAGTAGGGGATGTAAAGCCATAACACATATGTTTTTCCAGCAGCTGACTATGATCGATAATGTCCAAAGCTGCATTAGTCTAACAATACAGCTCCCACAATCTTTTTATCTTCAATTTCTATCAGCCAATCATCAGTTATTTATGTAAGTGCCGTGCTTGTTGAATGTCCTTCCCTATAAGCGTGCTGAAAGTCTGTTGTCAATTTGTTTACAGTAAAATAGCATTGTATCTGATCAAACACAATTTTTCCAAAAGTTTACTAAGGGTTGGTAACAGGTTGATTGGTCAGCTATTTGAGCCAGTAAAGGGGGCTTTACTATTCTTGGGTAGTGGAATTACTTTTGCTTCCCTTTAGGCTTGAGGGCACACACTTTCTAGTACACACTTTCTTCTGCTGGTGACTTGCTGAATGTAATTGGTTAATGACCATGATATCAAGGTCTATGTATAAAATGGGTCATATCTTTAAGAGTACCCAGTCTGGAAATTTGACGTGTTTGAAGAGAATATTGTTCCAAATATAATGAGATATGAGATATTAATATTGTTAATGTTGAATAAATTAATGCGAAAAATTGTATTTCACTAGCTAGACACTCCATATTTTAGCACATACTGTAAGGAGTATAAGGACACCAAGATGTTGTCTGTATCATGTGCGGTTCATGGCTCATGGAGTCTTACAAGAGACATGTATAAAAAAGGGCCTAAAATGGCCACTTTCATAATGATTTTCTCAAAAATGGTTTGTGATACAAATGTAAAAAGAATAACAAACATCCTTCCTTCCAATCAAGTTTCTATGTGAGAATTGCCGGAACAATCTGAGATACCAAAAATATTTTGGTGCCTTCCTGGCGTGGAATCTTCCATATGCAGCATCCTCCTCAGTCCTCAGCCCTGCTCTTCAATAGCTAGTGGCAAGCCGCTCTGGTGTCAAATCACGTCACAAGCCCATCCCAACTATGACTTCACTTCACCTCATCTTATAGTGTGGGTCAAGCTCTCCCCCGGGACCTATTGGTTATTCATATTCATTCAGCTGTGATGTGTCTGATGCTACAGTACCTACCTCCTCTATAGCTCCTGTAGAGCTAGATCAAAATGTATGTCATAGCTCTGACCTCCCTCCTTTATGAGACGATGAATGGGTTGGAAACGTGAAGGTCGGAGATGTCCATTTTGAGTACAGCCATTCTTCTACACATGCGGTCAGTCGCTCTGCTCTGCTGAATGCTGACACTGAAGCAAAAAGGTCAAGCGCACACTGCCTCCTGGGAACACAAAAACAAGTACTAACAACTAATCTACCTATTACCGTTTTCATTATGTGACAGTTTGATGGTTTTATGACATGCTCAGAGCTCAGTGTGTCATAATTAAGTGAGCATATGGTGTGCGCTGGCCAAACAGTTCCATGGACGCATAACTGCAGCCTCGTGAGCTCAAAGAAGTTAGTTGTCTCTTCAGCCCTAGAAGAAGAATGAAAGCTGTCCGCTCTCCAAAGGGGAAGGATTTTGGTAACGCCACCGTGTGTCTCTGATGTTGTAGTACTGCGGTGTTTTCACCCCAGGTGGCCGGTGCCTTTTTTTTCTAGTAATTAGGAACTGTTACGCCAAAGACAACATTTCTGGGAACATTGGATTATTTTACACACCTAGTCTTTCCCAATAAAGACATTATTGACCTTTAGGGAGAATGGCCAGGCTTAGTGAGGGTCCTGGCTGTTCCAGATGGCTGGTTGTTTTATATGCCATGTGATGTGAGGGAGCAAGACACTGACCCACAGTTGTTAACTTGAGACTATGATGTTGAGCTGTCAGATGTCACTGTGACTGGCCCAGATGGGGGTCAACACATACTGTAACCCCTCACAGCTTGACTGATAGCCCCTACCTACCTGGTCAGGGTTAGAGGTCAACACAGGTGTGAACTGGAAGAAGGAATCCGGGTGAGGGTCAGTGAAGATGTTTTTATTAGAAATACACAATCATTCTAAGCTCTAACGTAAAGGTCTCTGTGTCTATCTTATTCTCTGCAGGACTACACAGATGCCTTGATCTCAAATTACTATGTAAGTTATCCCTGTGAAAGGCTTAAAATATTATTTACGGTATGAACCACTCTGTAATGTTTCATTGAATGTGTTCCGTTCTTTTTCAGCTATGGCCTGCAGTCCAGATTGCAAACTTCTATTTTATCCCACTGCACCATCGGTGAGCACCTGGGATGGTTTAGTGACATCAATGTAGTCCATATACATTTTATTTCCATATTGATCTATTCAATGGCATTGATCTATTTATTCAGCTGTGATGTGTCAGTATTGAACTCTTGTCTTGCAGATTGGCTGTGGTCCAGATTGTAGCTATCGGCTGGAATTCCTACTTGTCCTGGAAAGCCAATAAGATGTGATGGATATTTCAGGACCCGCCCTACCTCACACATATAGGACTATCAATGAGACTTTTACACCTGCAAATAGTGTTATACACTGAATCCAGAAAGCTGTGAATCGCACACTAAAGTTAGCGGTCAGGAAAAAAATTGTTAACAAACACTATGAAATATTCAAACTTTAAAAAGAAAAAAAAAGAAACTTGAAACTCAAACTTTTGCATAGTGAAAGATTTTTGTGAAAGTTTGTCACATCTACAAGACTGGTCAAAAGTTTGGACACACCTACTCATTCAAGGGTTTTTCTTTATTTTTACTATTTTCTACATTGTAGAATAATATGAAATATGACATATGGAAGCATGTAGTAACCAAAGAAGTGTTTAACAAAAAACAAAGTGTCAAATCAAATCAAAATATATTTGAGATTCTTTAAATAGCCACCCTTTGTCATGATCACAGCTTTGCACACTCTTGGCATTCTCTCAACCAGCTTCATGAGGTAGTCACCTGGAGTGCATTTCATTTAACAGGTGTGCCTTCTTAAAAGTTAATTTGTGGAATTTTTTTCCTTAATGCATTTGAGCTTGTTTTGACAAGGTAGGGGGTATTCAGAAAGTCCATATTATGGCAAGAACAGCTCAAATAAGCAAAGAGAAATGACAGCCCATCATTACTTTAAGATATGAAGGTCAGTCAATACGGAAAATGTCAAGAACTTTGAAAGTATCTTCAAGTGCAGTCGCAAAAACCATCAAGCGCTATGATGAAACTGGCTCTCATGAGGACAGCTGCAAGAAAGGAAGACCCAGAGTTACCTCTGCTGCAGAAGATAAGTTCATTAGATTTACCAGCCTCAGAAATTGCAGCCCAAATAAATGCTTCACAAAGTTCAAGTAACAGACACATCTCAACATCAACTTTTCAGAGGAGACTGTGAATCAGGTCTTCATGGTCGAATTGCTGCAAAGAAATGACTACTAAAGGACACCAATAAGAAGATGAGTCTTGCTTGAGCCAAGAAACACGAGCAATGGACATTAGACCGGTGGAAATGTGTCCTTTGGTCTGGAGTCCAAATTTGAGATTTTTGGTTCAAACAGCCGTGTCTTTATGAGACGCGGTGTGGGTGAACGGGTGATAGGATGATCTCTGCATGTGTATTTCCCACTGTAAAGCATGGAGGAGGTGGTGTTATGGTGTGGGAGTGCTTGGCTGGTGACACGGTCTGTGATTTATTTAGAATTCAAGGCACACTTGACCAGCATGGCTACCACAGCATTCAGCAGCGATACACCATCCCATCTGGTTTGCACTTAGTGGGACTATCATTTGTTTATCAACAGCATAATGACCTAACACACCTCCAGGCTGTGTAAGGGCTATTTTTTACCAAGAATGAGAGCGATGGAGTGCTGCATCAGATGAGCTGGCCTCCACAATCCCCCAACCTCAACCAAATTGAGATGGTTTGTGATGAGTCAGACCGCAAAGTGAAGGAAAAGCAGCCAACAAGTGCTCAGGATATGTAGGAACTCCTTCAAGACTGTTGGAAAAGCATTCCAGGTGAAGCTGGTTGAGAGAATGCCAAGAGTGTGCAAAGCTGTCATCATGGCAAAGGGTGGCTATTTGAAGAATCTTAAATATAAAATTAATTCTGATTTGTTTAACACTTTTTTTGGTTACTTCATGATTCTATGTGTTATTTCATAGTTTTGATGTTTTCACTATTATTCTACAGTATAGAAAATAGTAAAATAAAGAAAAACCCTTGTTCTAAACCTTGACCGGTAGCGTATATAAAGTTACTATTAATGCTATAAGAAGTTTATAGTCAGGCAGACTGTAGTTGACATATATACTAAACAAAAATATAAACGCAATATGTAAAGTGTTGGTCCCATGTTTCATGAGCTGAAATAAAAGATCCCAGATATTTTCCATATGCACAAAAAGTTTATTTCTCTCAAATATTTTTGTGCACAGATTAGTTTACATCCCTGTTATTTCTCCTTTGCCGAGATAATCCATTCACCTGACAGGTGTGGCATATCAATAAGCTGAATAAACAGCATGACCATTACACAGGTGCACCTTGTGCTAGGGACAATAAAAGACCACTCTAAAATGTGCAGTTTTGTCACACAACACAATGCTACAGATGTCTCAAGGTTTGAGGGAGCGTGCAATGGCATGCTGACTACAGGGATGTCCACCAGAGCTGTTGCCAGATAATTGAATGTACATTTCTCTACCATACGCTGCCTCCAACGTTGTTTTAGAGAATTTGGCAGTACGTTCAACCTGCCTCACAACCGCAGACCACAGCGTTATGTGGTTGAGCTGATTTCTGGTGTCAACATTGTGAACCGAGTGCCCCATGGTGGCGGTGGGGTTCTGGTATGGGTATTCATAAGCTATGGACAAAGAACACAATTGCATTTTATCGATGGGAATTTGAATGGACAGAGATACTGTGACGAGTTCCTGAGGCCCATTGTTGTCATTCATCCGACCCATCACCTCATGTTTCAGCATGATAATGCACAGCCCCATTTTACAAGGATCTGTACACAATTCCTGGAAGTTGGTAATGTCCCAGTTCTTCCATGGCCTTCTTCCTCACCAGACATGTCACCCATTGAGCATGTTTGGGATGCTCTGGATTGGCGTGTATGTTTCCAGTTCCCGCCAATATCCAGGAACTTCGCACAGCCATTAAAGAGGAGGGGCACAACATTCCACAGGCCACAATCAACAGGCCGATATGCAAATCCATGAGGCAAATAAATGGTGGTCACACCAGATACTGACTGGTTTTCTGATGCACGCCCCTACCTTGTTTTTTAAGGTATCTGTGACCAACAGATGCATATCTTTAGTCCCAGTCGTGAAATCCATAGAATAGGACCTATTGAATTTATTTCAATTGACTGATTTCGTTATATGAACTGTAACTCAGTAAAATCTTCAAAATTGTTGCATTTATATTTTTGTTCAGTGACTTACTCTGCTGTTAAACAGTAGCTCACTTGATTTCTGTGTTCTCATTTCAATGTATGACATTACCAGCAGTATTAAACATACAATGTTAAAATGTTGTATTAAGCTTAAATTGTATACACTATACTTTTAAAATTGTAATATTAAAGCCATATCTGCCTGTTCTTTAATATCTAATTATTTATTTAACTTCTGTTTAAAAGGTGACATGATGAGTGGCTTTGACCCCAACTTTTTACCATTGTTGAATATGCCACACTTCTCCAAGCGAAAAAAAAGTGTGTTAGAAAAATAGTTGGGGGACCAAACAGACAAATCCATTAGTCTGGCTATTTCTGAAAAGAGGAATCTTTTCTATAACGAACTAAATGTGGCTTTAAATTCGTTTTCACTGCATTAATAGGCCTACAGTCATATTAAGTGAAGCCTGTACAGCTCTCGGATTGTATCAGCTAAATAAGAAATATTCCTCTATTTTGTGTAGTTTTCATTTAGAATGAACTTGCATCACGGGCATAAACCTTTTCAGTACCATGGACAGTTCTCTCTGCGCCCTCAGCACGTTTCCCTGCTGTGCACTTCTGCTCTGCCTCGCTTAGATGTTAAACCATGCATAAAGACATCACGACAACAGTTCATCATTTCTAGACTAGTTTATTCAGAGTCCAGATTCATGGTACATGGAGCAGCTTTATACTTTGACGAATCACTTTGTTATAACTTCCACAATTGGTTGTTTTTAATAAGTAAATGTGTTGTTTTTTTGCGGTGCGTTCTGTTATTTTAGTTTCACTGGAGGCGTACCAACACCGTGTGAAACAAGAACTGGTTTTGCCTTGCGGACTTAATTAGGGATAATGTGACAGGTTGAGGTAGGCTAACTTAAGAATTGTATGGAAAAATAGAATATCAGATCGACAAACTGTCCTGAAAAAAAATATTCTAATGTTTGCGCTCACTGCTGTTAGACGCTCAGGATAAGAGCGTCTGCTAAATGACTCAAATGGAAACATTTGAAATGTTATTGAGCAGACCTTGGCTTGCAGCATAATAAGCTGTCCCTCAAAACACTTGCCTTTACTTCAAACGGAGTCGCCTCATTTACAAGCAGTTTATGCACTTGCACTGACGTCAATGGAACGATGTTGGATGTATATATAACCCTTAAGAAAGAGGCGTTATTCTCCAATCGACATTTAGCGGGACTTTTCGGACCGGGGTCTCAATTGACACTTTTCTAGCCGGTGTGCAACTTTTTCAGCATTAAGGAGACAAAATACCGGTAAGTGGTTTATTTAGCTTTCTTTTGTTTCACCTTTTTAGTTTGAGGTGCTGAGAGTTCTGGTGCTGAATTGAGAATATCAAGTACACACAGCAATTCGTTGGTCATTTTTGTATCATAAAAACAATGTATGTTTATTTTACTTCTTTACAAAGCTGAAGAAGCATGTGCATGCTTGTTTCAGTCACTCAACGATGTATGTATCCATTGTGTGACAATTAACCACGCCTATAAATAGCCTACTCACATGCATATGTTTATAATGTAAAGAGAAACATATTATTTTGTTCCGTTTGTTGTTTATTACTGTTTATGTTACGATTGCCTTTGGGCTAATTTTTGTTAAAAAAAATGTGATGGCCTATTTGTTTTTGCTTTGAACACAATTGTTAAATACGTGCAATTTAAAGTTTGAGTCTACTTTGAGTTCCAGTGCTTTTTGCCAACATTTGTACACCTCTCTCCGTAACAGGGCACCGTTTTGTCCGTCTGTCCAGCACTATGAAGCCTGTTCCCCTGATCCTGCTCCTTGCCACTGTTCTCCTCAGCTCTCACATCCCCCCCAGTGTCTGTCGTCCACGGGACCTGGCAATGTTCGACGGCCACGGCTACAAGAGTCAGCTGGACGAGGTGTTGCTGAAGGCTGGTGATAACGCCATTTCCTACCTTATAGGAGAAAAGATACTGAGGTATTTGCAAAGAAATCCCCGGTTGCAGGCAGGTCTCCCGCCACAGTTTCCCTTTGAGGTGACGCCCCTGGGCTCGAGGGGTCTTGGTCACCTGGCGCGCAGTTTGCCGCCCTTGGAGGAGCAGCGCGCGCCTGAGGAGGGCAACAGCCTGGAAGAGTTCGTGGAGCTGACCAAGAGAAACGACGACCCCCCGATCTCCATCGACCTCACTTTCCACCTTCTGAGAAATATGATCGAAATGGCGAGGATCGAGAGCCAGAAGGAGCAAGCGGAGTTAAACCGCAAGTATCTGGATGAAGTTGGAAAGTGATACAGCAAGTGTCGTCAACAAGTGAGAAAAAATCAAGATAAAACATCTCACAGAAAACAGCAAAGCCCCTGGCACTCTCAGACCCACGAAATAGTTTACATTTTGATTTAACCGTTGGTTTCTCTGCCATTCTTCATCATAAGATGCATAAAAATAACTTCCCCACCTGTCCAAAAAGCCTTTCAAAATCAACGGGCAATAAATTATTGACTGCCAAGAAGACCCCATCTACAATGGAATCATAGTGAGGCGCCTTGACAACTATTCCCTAACATATGGCATAGTGTGAATACTCCGGATCTCACACCTCTATAGTGTATTCTCACCTTTGGATGTCCGGAGCATTGTAGTTGGCCTACAACAATAATATTGCCAGACACAAATTGAGTTACAAGTTGCCCTCATGTGGAATAAGTGCAACATGTTTTGTTAGTCGTAGTCTAAATGGTTGGTACTAGGTAAATAACAAAGGCAGGTAGGCTAGTCATTGTTTCCGGCATTACATGCAATAGGCCTTTTATAACACATTGGAGAAAAATAATGCTGTGCAAATTGATATTGGCTACCCATATGTGATCTTTCAATGGTTAGTTGTGTGACTCATTTTGTTGCTCACTTTAAGGGACAAGGCTCAGTCAATATAGATGCATTGTGTCCTTTTCCTGAGATGTATTTTTGTTCAACAACTGAAAAAGATTGAACTAGGGCCTTATCACCGGCATAGATTAAAACAAATCAGGTAAAGCACTCGTGTAATATTGTCATTTCATTACTGTATTTGCTGTATGCCAATTGTTTAATTTATAGTGATTATCCATTTGCCCTTGGTTTGTTAGCTCACTTGGCAGGCAGCCATCTAGCCAGCAGAAGAAGCCTTTTCACATTGTTTCAGGTATGGGGTCTGGCATTGCCCGTAGGTTTCTGTGATACAACTAATCTCCAATCTAATCTGAGACAAAGTGAACATATCCTACACTTAACGCCACTTCCACTCTCCTTATTATCTTTCCATCCAAGCAAGTACACTATCCTCTGTACTGTACCTAGCATGCTTACCTTAAACTAAGAAAAACATTTAATGGTTAATTTTATGTTGACTGTTTTGTCAAAGCCCCAATCATGGACATATCATATGATCACATGGTTTATCAGTAAAGAAAAGCTTTTTTGTCATTTATATTTTTTTATTAAAAAAAGCTCTGAAAATATGTCCATTGAGTTTGTCATAGTCTCGTACAGTAGTGAATGTAATAAAGGAAACTATTCTGCTAACTTGTCTACCAAAATAATTTATTCCTACATCTGTAAACAGATGCTGCTGAATATCTTATTGCCTATTGACATATAAATAAACTCCTTGCAGATTTACTTAAACTCTGGCTAAACACTCATTGCAAAACCCCTATGGCCAAATATCTAACCTCCATGGCCAAACAATCATTGCAGTTATTGCCTTTAACTCTCATTAAATGTAACTTTACAGCAGTTGCCCGTCTTCTTTTTAAAAGAATAACATGTGGAAGCTTAGAGAATGGTGTAATGGTTGGTGAGAGTCTCTGTGAATTTGTGAGAACTCATCAAAATGCCCCCCAAGCCTGGTGTTTCTATGACTCAGACTGTCAGTATGGTGGTGGACCTACTGCCTTGTTCCTCACTGTGTTAACACCATAGCGATGCATTCAATGATTAATTCTGTGGTTAACACCACCTCAAATCCCACTGGAGATCAAAGCCTCAGCTGTAGCTCAAGGTCAGGGTTGGTAACACAAACATTTGCTAAAAAAGGAGAGAAGGGATATCATAATGAGATTTTCTTTTTGTATACAATTTTGTAAGCTGAAGCTAAAATGTGCATATGCTATACAGTCAGATAATTTAGTTTTGTCTTACACTTTCATGAATAGTCTTTCAGCTGCTTCGGTCTCCACAATATTAGTCATACTTGTGGAACTCGTCAAAGTTAAGGTTGTTTCATATTTACACACAGGTTTTTGTACATACAGTATATCTGGTGGGTGGCAAGGGAGGCCTTCAACTGTGTGATGTTTGAGCTTTATGCTCTGTTCCGAAATGTTACATTTACCCGTGTAGTCTTCAGCTATGTCTGCTACAGATCTCGGAGGCCAAAAATCATAATATGAGCAAGACAATGGTTTCCCCTTAGATTCCATGAGAAACCCCACTTAACACCCGCTATTGGTTTTTAAATCTATCCACGATTGTGCACCCCAACACGTCAGACTTGCTTTTAAATGATGTACCCAGTGGGTCCCTCAGGTCCTCTGGCACTGGTGTTTTAACTATTCTAGGACCAATAGGCATGGAGAGACAGCCTTTAGATATTATGCCCCCAGCCTCTGGAATAGCCTGCCAGAAAACCTGAGGGGGGCCGAAACTGTGGGCATATTTAAAAGAGATTTTAAAACATCTTTTTAGCTTTGTATTTCCTTAGGGTGCTTTCTAGTAGTTCAGTTTTTCATACTTTAGTTTTATATGTTATGTTTGTTGTGTAGTAAATATTTCAGCTTGTATTTTCATTGTTTTTTAATTTGTTTTTTCCTGTAAAGCATATTGCGTTGTATTCCATGTCTGAAATGTGCTGTATAAATAAAGCTTGATTTGATTTGATTCATGTACATGTCACGGACCATGGAATTGGCCATTCTGTTCTGTCTTATCCTTCTTGTAGTGTGAAGAGTTAATGTTGGAACAGCTTGTTGCCAGAAAACGGCATGCGTCAAACTCTGATACATGTCTGACGGCCTCCAGTGATCTGCCTCCATTCATAGTCAGAAACCCCCCCCCCCCCCACACACACACACACACACACACACAGACATCTTCATCATCCCACCAGAATTCTTGATCAATTACTCCCTGTCCCGGCTCCTTTTCTCCCCTCGTGTGTGTCCCCTCACTTTCCTCTCCCTTACTTCTTTCTCTCTCTTCCTTCAATCAATGAGAGGTCAACAGCCCCAGTGACAAGGTCAGCTCCTGTGAGGACTCAGGGTCAGGTCCATATATCTACAACAACCTAAAAACACCCATCACACGCAAGGTGGTGAAGTAGTTATTTCTAACTATGTATTATAAGTAATGATCCAACTCATCCAACTCATCCCAAACCACCTCAAATGGGTTGAGGTTGGGTGATTGTGGAGGCCAGGTTATCTGATGCAGCACTCCATCACTCTCTTCTTGGTCAAATAGCCCTACACAGCCTGGAGGTGTTGTTGCGTCATTGTCCTGTTGAAAAACAAATTATTGTCTCACTAAGCACAAACCAGATCGGATGGCGTATAATTGCAGAATTATATAGTTGCCATGCTGGTTAAGTGTGCCTTGAATTCTAAATAAATCACTGACAGTGTCACCAGCAAAGCACCCCCACAACATCCCATCTCCTCCATGCTTCACGGTAGGAACCACACATGCGGAGATCGTCCATTCACCTACTCTGCGTCTCACAAAGACACAGCGGTTGGAACCAAAAATCTAAAATTTGAACTCATCAGAAAAAAGGACAGATTTCCACCGTCTAATGTCCATTACTTGTGTTTCTTGGCGCCCAAGCAAGTCTCTTCTTATTATTGGTGTCCTTTAGTAGTAGTCGTTTCTTTGCAGCAATTTGACCATGAAGGCCTGATTCACGCAGCCTCTTTTGAAAAGTTGATGTTGAGATGTGTCTGTTACTTGAACTCTGTGAAGCATTTATTTGGGCTGCAATTTCTGAGGCTGGTAACTCTAATGAACTTATCCTCTGCAGCAGAGGTAACTCTGGGTCTTCCTTTCCTGTGGAGGTCCTCATGAGAGCCAGTTTCATCATAACGCTTGATGGTTTTTGCGACTGCACTTAAAGACACTTTCAAAGTTCTTGAAATGTTCCCTATTGACTGACCTTCATGTCTTAAAGTAATAATGGACTGTCAAATCTCTTTGCTTTTTTGAGTTGTTCTTGCCATAATATGAACTTGGTCTTTTACCAAATAGGGCTATTTTCTGTATACCACCTCTACCTTGTTACAACTGATTGGCTCAAACGCATTAAGAAGGAAAGAAATTCCAGAAATGAACTTTTATCAAGGCACACCTGTTAATTGAAATGCATTCCAGGTGACTACCTCATGAAGCTGGTTCAGAGAATGCCAAGAGTGTGCAAAGCAGTCATCAAGGCAAAGGGTGGCTACTTTGAAGAGTCTCAAATATAAAACATACTTTGATTTGTTTAACACTTTTTTGTGTATTTCATAGTTTTGATTTCTTCTCTATTGTTCTACAATGTCGAAAATAGTTTTTTTTAAATAAAGAAAAACTCTGGAATGAGTACGTGTATCCAAACGTTTGACTAGTACTGTATATTAAGCCAAAATCACAAGAATTGTCATAGTCAGTACAACAAGGTAAAGCCCAATCAACAGGCTACATCAAACTCTTCACTCGGGAGTTTCTGGATGAACCCATAATCATGTATAAACGACAGCCCAGTAAATAACCCCCCCATCTCTCCCTGGACTATCTGACCGTGGCCATTCATGAAATGTGTGCTTCCAGTTCATTAATCTCTGGAATGTTACAGTGACGCTGTGAGGCTGATGGGTCCCCTGGTTTTAAGCAGCATCGTTATACCTTTTGAGGTAGCTAGGGGAATATGGAATTGATTCATCACAGAGGAAAAATAATGCATTGTCTTTCCATTTGAAATGAGTGTGCTGTGAGGTAAACAAGACAAGTTATCCATATTCTGGACATGAAACACTTGATTTCAGCCTTTATGGCAATATTTTTGACTAATGTCATAAGAAACTATATATAAAAGCCTTTGGGTTTGTAGCCTAAGCGTTGTAAATGTGGGTACAGGAATAAATCAGAGGAGCAGCATACTATATTCTGGTTTGTCTTTTGATATTAACCTGAGGGATCCTTTTCAACTACTGGTATCTCCCATAGTCTACGTCCTCCGTTGCAGTGATGCCAGGTTCTGGCCCCCTCATCCAGATCATAACCGTCTTCTCTGTGAGAACCTGAGACCACATACAGCGCAGCACATTAAGACAGACCAACAAAAACAAGGGAATTGTTCTTGAACATGCGATTTCAGGGGTAATGTTTGGAGCTGACGTCACTTCCCTGAGGCTAGAGTCAAATATAGAGAAACGTTAATGGCCAAACTTTCCATATATGGTTGTATTGTACAGCTACCTGAGGCCCTACTTGTGTTGAAGTCAATGGTCCTTAGCATGTCTGCAACATCCTCTGTGTTGGTAACAAAATGGGCCATGCTCTCATAACCCGGCTCTGGACGCTCCATGTTGGACGCCTTGGCAGTGGCAGAGATCCCGACAAGGACACAGTGGGGAGGTCACAGCTCAGAGACAAACAAATAGGAGATGACGGACAGCGATGGATGGCAGCGTCCCCTGTCCCCCTGTGGCTGGTAGTGACGCAGGCTGGGTGGGTTTGCTCGATAACTCTACAAGTGGAGAGCTTCATTATAATGCATTAGCTATCAGCAGCCAGCAATCACACATTACTGCCAACCACACACATCTCCCATGCAGTTACTTTCAGTTTACAGTCATTGCAATTGGTGTGTTAGTTTATTTTAGTGCTTGTGTTAGTGAATGTAATGTAATTTGTGACTTTCCAGCTAAACACCCCATAAGAAGCAGAATGGAACACTATACAGATGAAAAGAAGAATTTTACTTTCTGTTTAAATATATCCTTGATGCTCTGTGGAGAAAATAAATTATCAATAGGCTATTGCATTTAGTTTCAATTCCTGCACTTCAATTTCTGAGGTAAATTAGTGCTATATGTACTCTAGAATAAGTTTTTTGAGTTTTATATAATTTTTATTCATTTACAATTCATTTAATTTCTATAGCCTCCTCTTCTCTCGATCTTCTGAATCACTCGCTCAGTTTGAGTCATTCATAAAACGTGCACCTGCCACCGTCCTGACACTCACGCTAGCGCTAACAGTTAGGGCCCTATTCAATCCGCATCGCGGAAGTTCAGATTTACAGCGTAATTTACATTTAAAGGCAACGTTTCCGCTATAGCGGAGACTGCATTCACAGTAAACGCTGCAAATGTCGGCTCAATCGGAAATTACTTTTACATTTCTATCGTGGAATCTGTATCACTCAGGTTTACAGAGTGAATAGAGCCCTAAACTGGTTGACAAAACAAAGTGCTTGCAAGCGTGGACGGTGAAGGAGTTGAATAAAGAGACACTTAAATTGCGAGCCTTCACTCAAACTGTAGCTTTTTATAAAGCAAGGGACCTGAGTGGAGGAAAGGAGTGTCGGATGAATGGCATAAATGGCACCATCTATCTCTCGCCTAGCGGGGGTTTAAACTACCTGTGGTCTGCAGCAGGGGCACGTCATCCCACCTGGCTCTATTACAAGGACAATATTTATGGCCAGTAGGCCAGCGGTCAAAGGATGAGGCAGGTGTCCCCCGCAGGGGAGGTGTGTGTGTGTAGACCTATGTGTAGGTTTGTCACTAGTTGAGCAATGCCTGGCCCCTGGGGACTGGAACTTAGAGAATGCTTCTAGTGTATTGATGGAGAGAGGTGTCAATCACCTCCATAGGGTTACAGTGTGAGTTGTCAGAGAATCACAGGACCAGAGTTTCTAGGGCTGCTTTGAAAAGCAGCGTCCCCGCCGATGAGGCTCCCCTGCTGGGCTTTCTGCTCATCACTCCTCCCCTGCTCAATACGGCAAAGCACTGCATGACACCCCATTGATCATCGATAGTGAAGGTTTCTCTAAACCTGATTTAAAGGATGAAAGGATCCTTTACTGTGTCTTTGGGCATATCATTGAGCCTGGTCCCAGCATGTACAGGATGTGAAGTAGACTGTTATTTGTTCAGGTCAGGGGTGAGAGCCGGGGGACTACAGTCTCTATGGTGTCTGTGACTCATCGTCACTGTTATTACTTTATGCCTTATCATGTCTCATGTGGATTGGGGCCAGCTCACAACTGACCCAGAGCCATTGATCAAACAATTGATCATATTACAGTCAGTTGTTGAGGGCCCACTGACTCATACACGTATGCTAGCTGTAGGGATACTGATCATAAGACAGTGAAACACCTGCAAGAACTCTGATCCTAGTGCAGTTTCTGAGGGGCTGAAACAGGAACGTTTTCTGCTCAAGAAGTTACATCTTAACATATACCGGTAGTTGTGCTGTAATGACCATCATTCCATTCCATTCAACAACATACTGGTACACACCCAGGTTCAGTTACTGAGGCCAGACCGTGCACCCAGGTCCAGTTACTGAGGCCAGACCGTGCACCCAGGTCCAGTTACTGAGGCCAGATCGTGCACCCAGGTTCAGTTACTGAGGCCAGACCGTGCACCCAGGTTCAGTTACTGAGGCCAGACCGTGCACCCAAGTTCAGTTACTGAGGCCAGACCGTGCACCCAGGTCCAGTTACTGAGGCCAGACCGTGCACCCAGGTCCAGTTACTGAGGCCAGATCGTGCACCCAGGTTCAGTTACTGAGGCCAGACCGTGCACCCAGGTTCAGTTACTGAGTCCAGACCGTGCACCCAGGTTCAGTTACTGAGGCCAGACCGTGCACCCAGGTCCAGTTACTGAGGCCAGACCGTGCACCCAGGTCCAGTTACTGAGGCCAGACCGTGCACCCAGGTTACAGTTACTGAGGCCAGACCGTGCACCCAGGTTCAGTTACTGAGGCCAGACCGTGCACCCAGGTTCAGTTACTGAGGCCAGACCGTGCACCCAGGTCCAGTTACTGAGGCCAGACCGTGCACCCAGGTCCAGTTACTGAGGCCAGACCGTGCACCCAGGTCCAGTTACTGAGGCCAGACCGTGCACCCAGGTTCAGTTACTGAGGCCAGACCGTGCACCCAGGTTCAGTTACTGAGGCCAGACCGTGCACCCAGGTCCAGTTACTGAGGCCAGACCGTGCACCCAGGTCCAGTTACTGAGGCCAGACCGTGCACCCAGGTTCAGTTACTGAGGCCAGACCGTGCACCCAGGTCCAGTTACTGAGGCCAGATCGTGCACCCAGGTCCAGTTACTGAGGCCAGACCGTGCACCCAGGTTCAGTTACTGAGGCCAGACCGTGCACCCAGGTCCAGTTACTGAGGCCAGACCGTGCACCCAGGTCCAGTTACTGAGGCCAGACCGTGCACCCAGGTCCAGTTACTGAGGGCAGATCGTGCACCCAGGTCCAGTTACTGAGGGCAGACCGTGCACCCAGGTCCAGTTACTGAGGCCAGACCGTGCACCCAGGTTCAGGGCTCGTGTTCCATCCATAGTGCCTACCTGTAGGAACACAGCCATCTGTGGCTCCTCCATAGACTGGATGGCTGTCCCCACAAGCTTGCCCGCGCACTCCAGGTGGTCTCCGTGGCGATGTAGTCCAGCTTGTCATCCTGCTGGCGGCTGATCATCCCCTCCAGGATGGCATACAGTCCGTTAAACTTATCACACCGACTCTGCTTCTGATGATGCCCGTTCTCTTGCACACAGACCTCCATTGAACACTTTAGAATGACTTTTCATGAACAAGCCTTTAGAAATGCTTAATATAGACGCAACGTACAACAATTTCTACGACTTTACTGAGTTACACTTCATATAAGGAAATCAGTCAATTGAAATGAATTCATTAGGCCCTAATCTATGGATTTCACATGACTGGGAATACAGATATACATCTGTTGGTCACAGACACCTTAAATAAAAGGAGGGGCGTGGATCAGAACCAGTCAGTATCTGGTGTGACGACCATTTGCCTCATGCGGCGCAACACATCTCCTTCACATGGAGTTGATCAGGCTGTTGATTGTGGAATGTTGTCCCACACCTTTTCAATGGCTATGCAAAGTTATTTCTTATAAAAATAACAACATATATTTAAATTTGAGCCTTTATTTAACTAGGCAAGTCTGGATATTGGCGGAAACTGGAACACGCTGTTATACAAGTCGATCCAGAGCATCCCAAACATTCTCAATGGGTGACATGCAGGCCATGGAAGAACTAAGACATTTTCATCTTTGTTTCAGAACATTTCTCTGGTGGACATTCCTGCAGTCAGCATGGCAACTGCACACGCCCACAAAATTCCCATCGATAAAATGCAATTGTGTTCTTTGTCCATAGCTTATGAATACCCATACCAGAACCCCACCGCCACCATGGGGCACTCGGTTCACAATGTTGACACCAGAAATCAGCTCGACCACATAACGCTGTGGTCTGCGGTTGTGAGGCAGGTTGAACGTACTGCCAAATTCTCTAAAACAACGTTGGAGGCAGCGTATGGTAGAGAAATGTACATTCAATTATCGCATTCAACATCCCTGTAGTCAGCATGCCATTGCACGCTCCCTCAAACCTCGAGACATCTGTAGCATTGTGTTGTGTGACAAAACTGCACATTTTAGAGTGGCCTTTCATTGTCCCTAGCACAAGGTGTACCTATGTAATGATCATGCCGTTTAATCAGCTTCTTGATATGCCACACCTGTCAGGTGAATGGATCATTTTACCGAAGGAGAAATGTTCACTAACAATAAGCTTTAAGCTTATTAAATACGCTTTTTGTGCATATGGAAAATGTCTGTGATCTTTTAATTCAGCTCATGAAACATGGAACCAACGCTATATTTTTGTTCAGTGTAGAAATAGTTCATAAATAATGTATTACTACTTATTCATGCTAGTTAATACAATATAACAGGTTATTCACAGTGATGTGAGTAATGTGTGTTGTGACCCCACAGTGAGGGATTGTGACTTTGAGGTGAGAAGTGTGAGTGGTTGTAGTGGGTGACATTCTCACCTGGATGGTCCTGCATATCTCCTCCATCTTCGAGAGGAGGGCCTGGATACGGTTGTTCCCCGCCACCAAGATGGCGATGCTGTCGCTCAGCACCGTCTAGAACCAATCACAACAGAGCATGATGGGTCAATGTCTGTACTTACTACACCAGTGGCCATCAACCCTGGTCCTGGGTTAATACAGGATAAGAAGGCTTTTGTTCCAACCCTGCACTAACACATTAAGTCAGGGCTTCCCAACCCTCTCCTCGCCCCCCCCAGATGTTTCACATTTTAGTTTTAGCCCTAAACTGGCACACCAGGTTCAATTACACATAGGCTTGATGATTAGTTGACTAATTGAATCTGGTGTGCCAGTTTAGGGCTAAAACTGAAATGTGAAACGTCTGGGAGGGCCCGAGTAGAGGGATGGGAAACCTAATGTGGTAGTTCACACAACTGTGATGATAGAGTGAAAAAGTGTTGTTTTTTTAACAAAGCATAAAACATCAGGTGAAGGTGAAGTTGATCCCAAACGTTTCTCATCTGCATCTGTAATGTTGAGTGATTTACAGAGTGAGTGAGCAACGTTGTGCAAAGAAAAATGCCATCTGCTCAATAACATGTCTGTCGCTATGGTCCATTCGTACTGTTTTAGCTTATGTAAGTAGACACAGTACATATGTAAACCCTATGTATCATGTTTGTGTGGATGGCGTTCCCCTTCAGTTTTACTTAATAGCCAGACACATTGTCCATCCTTAACAAGTGACCTTCAGTTGAGTCCCACCATATGGTGTCCACCATGCTGGTATGGTGGGACTCTCACTTTGATATTAGTCACTGTTCACCTGGATGCTGGAGAGGAGAGCTAGTTAGCGGGCAGCCAGCAGCGAGGGAGGAGCTGAGCCTGTGACTTGAGCTCAGAGGAGAATGACTCAAGTCCCACTGCTGTGGATGGATGAGTCACTCAGAGCGAGAGAGAGAGAGAGAGAGAGAGAGAGGGAGAGGGAGAGAGAGGAAGAGGGAGAGAGAGAGAGAGAGAGAGAGAGAGAGAGAGAGAGAGAGAGAGAGAGAACTATGGGAGCTAATGGTCAGGCATGTCCCTCTCTGCTTGGGCCCACAGTACACAGCATGGACAGAGGGTGAGGAGATTTAAGAGAGAGGGGAGTGAGATGACAAGTTTATAGTGAATGAGTTAGAGGGAGTAGAAATTAGAAGTAAGGACTAATGGCAGCAGGCCAGAGCACCGCTGTGTGTGTGTGTGTGTGTGTGTGTGTGTGTGTGTGTGTGTGTGTGTGTGTGTGTGTGTGTGTGTGTGTGTGTGTGTGTGTGTGTGTGTGTGTCAGTGAGTGAGTCCACATGAAGGACAGACACGAATGCTGCACACGACTCAGAGGTGTGATATACAACATTAGCTGTTGTCGTGCCACCAGGCTGTGTGTGTGTTTGCGTATGTGCGTGTGAGTTGAGATGAAACCCGGCCCTCACAGTGTGAGAACCCCCGCAGGGCAGCTCCAACTCAATACATCTGTCTGCTGTCACTTCACTCAGCACTCAAAGACAAACTACACACACACAGGCAGATCACATACACACACTGGCTCTACACTTTAAATAACATTCAAATCTCTCTCTGGGGGACATGATGAACAGAGAGTGACAAAGTAAGTAAGCTGTTATATAGGATAATTACTTTTCATTGTAAGGACGATCTAACAGACAAGCGGGCAGACAGACTACCAGACAGGAAGACAGACAGCTTATAGAGATATTGAGTGAGATCACAACCTGACTCAGGGTGCTTCCTTACCTTCTGTCGCTTGTAGACGTTCTGCAAGGGGGCCACCTCACAGTCATTGTGCTGGCCAAACACTGCACGTAGAGCAGGTGGGCGTCTCACAGCTCAGGCAGTAGATGTTGATTTTCTCCTCATCATGCTCCTCACACATCAGGGACACAGAAGTAAAGGAACGACCTGTTATAGAGACATTCAATCACACACACACACACACACACACACACACACACACACACACACACACACACACACACACACACACACACACACACACACACACACACACACACACACACACACACACACACACACACACAACTGCCTCTCTTATGAGACTCATCACTTCTGTCCATGACTGAGGAAATATCCTTATGGGAACAGCACTTACAAGGAGTTAGGGGATTTCACCAACAGTTTACCTCATATGTAATTTACAGCTATTGACCACCATTCTCCAGGGGAGAAGTCCACTCTCCCCACGCTTTGTTTCACAGTCACTGGAACAGCTGATGATACACTAGCTTTGGTAATGTTTCATTTCTCTCCCTTGCTCTGCTGGGTTAAGGTGTTAACATCAAATAACTGCAAGCCAATTTACAAAGTCGATAAAAGTCATTGTGGAATATAATTTGGAGTGTAACTAGATAGATTGTTCATATTGCTCAAATCTGTGTTACAGACCTAAAGTACTTTCCTTGATGTAATTATATTATATTTTATATTTATCGTGTCAAGTGACAAGGTATGAAAAAGCTGTGATAATGTACAGCGTTCTAAATTAAACAAAATATTGGAAAAGACTGCCACCCAGTGGCCATGTATACAAAGTGAGAATGTGTTCTCAGAGATGGGTCCTATTTCTGTCGTTGAACAAAAAATATGCCACGTACTATAACGTTCAGCGATGGAATATATATGATGTAATAAACAACATAGTTTGTTTACAGCCAAAAGGACCAACGGCTTTTAAATATGGCCGTAAGGCGCTTTTACAACACCCAGTAGTAACATATTACAGTACTGCTCTCTACTGGTAAACACACATTACTGCCCGATGGTATACTATTTCGAACCTCTCCAGATTCTTTACCTCACCCCCAGCACTTGAGATCACCCAATCACCTGGAAATGTTAGGCTATAGTATGTTTTACGGCATTAAAGTGTATACAGTTTTGTTTATTTTTTTTATATGTAACCTAATGACTTTTTTACGTGTTTGAAGGCACAATAAGTTGCAAATGTGTCTTGAAATACGGGGGGGGGTTCAGATTCTCACTCCCTATTGCGAACCACATCAGTGGCTAAATTGAGCCTTGGGTCAAAGAGAAAGCCAGACTGAGCCGAATCCAGCACCAAAAGAGTGGTAGGATTAGGACAGAAAGTAGGATATAAATGCTAACACTAACCCTAACCCTAGAATGGTAATACAATGCACCTACAGTAATTGCAACATTTCCCAAATATAAAATCTATGGTACAGAACCCCCACATACGTCTGTAGCTGTGTCAATGCCACAAGAGGACACATGGTTTTCATGTTTACCACTCCATCGAGGCAGGGATAAAGTGTGCTTGTTATAACACCAACATGGAGGACACTGCCAGGGACTGAGCTTTCCATATTCCTGGTATGTTGACGTGACGCAGCTTATGAACACACACAGAAGCTCTAGTGACACCATTAGAATGAAAACAGATGCCTAGGTCTGTTGCATGAACGATGAATATTTTGGAAACAATATTTCATGGCGGAGTTCACGTAACACACACCTTGTGCTCATGGCTACTGTTGACATGGCTACTGTTGACATGGCTACTGTTGACATGCCAAGTCAACGGGGGTCAGCAGAAGTGTGGTTGTATGTATGATGTTGACATTTGGTGAGCATTCTGGTTCAGGTGGATGCTTGCAGAAGGCAGTCACGTACCCCTCGCGCGCACACGCACACACACACACACACACACACACACACGCACACACACACACACACACACACACACCTCTGACCTGCTGGACTCTTCTTGTTTGTCCTGTCTTGGTCTGTGACAAGTAGACCACTTTTCACCTGAGGAGGCTGGTGGGAGGAGCTATAGGAGGACGTGCTCATTGTAATGGCTGGAATGGAATCAGTGGAACAGAGTCAAATATGTGGTTTCCATATGTTTGTTGTGATATCGTTCCATTTATTCCTTTCCAGCCATTACAATGAGCCTTTTCTCCTATAGCTCCTCCCACCAGGCCTCCTCTGCTTTCCATTAATGGCCTCGGCCTGAGAGGCAGACCTTGTTGCATCCTGTCCCCCAGGACTGAGGCAGCTGTTGGAGTCTCTCATATCTGAATGGCTCCTTCAGTTCGAACAGTCAACAGGACCAAAGATAAACACTGAGTGTAAAAAAAAGATAGGTGCACCTTCCTCAATTAATCGGGGCATGGACTCTACAAGGCGTTGAAAGCGTTCCACAGGGCTGCTGACCCATGTTGACTCCATTGCTTCCCACAGTTGTATCAAGTTGGCTGGACGTCCTTTGGGCGGTGGACCATTCTTGATACACACGGGAAACTGTTGAGCGTGAAAAAGCCAGCAGCTTTGCAGTTCTTGACAGACTCAAACCGGTGAGGGAGTGGGAATCTGAACATACTATTGCAGTAATGTCTGTTTTGGATATACACTGAGTGTACAAAACATTAGGACCACCTGCTCTTTCCATGACATAGACTGACCAGATTAATCCAGGTGAAAGCTATAATGCCTTATTGATGGCACTTGTTAAATCCACTTCCATTTTTAAGCCTTGAGACAACTGAGACATGGATTGTGTATTTGTGCCGTTCAGAGGGTGAATAGGCAAGACAAAATATTTAAGTGCTTTTGAACGGGATATGGTAGTAGGTGCCAGGCACACCGGTTTGAGTGTGTCAAGGACTACAACGCTGTTGTGGTTTTTGTGCTCAACAGTTTCCTGTGTGTATCAAGAATGGTCCACTACCCAAAGTACATCCATTGAACTTGACACAACTGTGGGAAGCATTGGAGCCAACATGGGCCAGCATCCCTGTGGAACATTTTCAACACCTTGTAGAGTCCATGCCCTGACGAATTGAGGGCAAAAGGGTATTAAACTCAATATTCGGAAGGTGTTCCTAATGTTTTGTACACTCAGTGTAGTGTATGAGTCCCCCTTTATGGTCTTTGAGAGTAACTGATATGATTGTAACAAAGAATGGCACTCCAAGGTCCGTTTTATGCCATGCTCTAACACTGTGATCCCTCTTAGAGCCAGCACACCTCACTGTGTATTTTTTCCTTTCACAAGTAACCATGGGTGTCATGGGCAGTCAAAGCTAAGACATGTACTCTGCTCAGGACCTAGAAACCGTGGAATCATGGCTCCAAAATCACAGACCACTGCTGGACCACTGCTGGACCACTGCTGGACCACTAATAGACCACTAGTGGACCACACATGGCTTCAGCACAGCAAAAAAAACATCCTGCCAATCTTACCTGGAAGACGTCGTTGGCACATTTCCTGCAGAGATTGTGTTGGCAGGGAAATATAACCACAGGCTTGGTGAACATCTCCAGGCAGACGGGACAGATGAGCTGCTTCTCCAGGTTATCCATGGTGCTTGACTCCCCCAGCTGCACAGGTTTAGCCCAGTTCAAAGTTCATCCCAAACACTGGACTGTGTGAAGCTCTGAGTCCTTCTGAAGCTCTGACTCTGTGAAGCTCTCAAGAAGAAAGAACTGGGGATCTTCCTGTGCCTCCACTCTCGATCCTCTCTATCACTCTATCCCTCGATCTTGCTGCCTGTCTCTCCTCCAGCTTAGAGACCCTCCTTGCCAGAGAGATATCTTTAGCCTTTGTTTGTACTGAGTGGGGTTACTGTCGAACTGCATGCCACTCTGGACCACTGGGATTCCTAACCCAGATCCAAAACCCAAACCATTGGTGTGGTAGAAGAGAGGAGGGAGAGATTCCTCTGTCCATTTTTATATCTGCAGTAAGCTGATAGGGTAACAGACAGGAAGGCCCTTGCGGGCACACACTGGAATATTCAGTGGGGTCGGGGTGTATTGAAGGCCCCTGAGTCACTGGGCCTAAGAGAGATAGCTGGTGCCGATGGCATGAGGCACTAAACATTTTAACACCACGTCAGTAACACAGCATCAATCTAAAGCCTGCTGAACTCAGGCCAGACTGGAGGCAGTCACTCACTGCTGTTGGCATCACAACAAACAAATGACTCCACTCCACAGTACATGTTGTTGTGCTACTCGTCAGTTACCCAAAACCATTACTTGAGCAGTGGGCAGCAATTATATGGTTGCCTACCAGTATGTTATCAGTTGATACTTTCGGGGAATAGCAGGCTCATATAATGCTCATCTGAATATTTTCTACTTCAACGTTTCAACGTGTCTTCTATGAATAATACACTGAACCAAAATATAAACGCAGAACGCATCAATTTAAAATATTTTACTGAGTTACAGTTCACATGAGGAATCAGTCAATTGAAATACATTAATTAGGCCCTAATCTATGGATTTTTACATGACTGGGGATACAGATATGCATCTGTTGGTCACTGATACCTTAAATAAAAGGTAGGGGCGTGGATCAGAACCAGTCAGTATCTGGTGTGACCACCATTTGCCTCATGCGGCGCAACACATCTCCTTCACATAGAGTTGATCAGGCTGTTGATTGTGGCCTGTGGAATATTGTCCCACTCTTATTCAATGGCTATGTGAAGCTGCTGGATATTGGCGTGAACTGGAACACGCTGTTGTACAAGTCGATCCAGAGCATCCCAAACAGTATGCAACAAATGGGACATTTTCAGCTTCCAGGAATTGTGTACAGATATTTGCGACATATCATGCTGAAACATGAGGTGATGGCGGTGGAGGAATGGCATGACAATGGGCCTCAGAATCTCGTCACGGTATCACTGTGCAAATTGGCAATGATAAAACGCAGTTGTGTTCGTTGTGCATAGATTATGCCTGCCCATACCATAACCCCAACGCCACCATGGAGCACTGTGTTCACAATGTTGATATCAGAAAACCGCTCACTCACACGACACCATACACGCTGTCTGCCCGGTACGGTTGAAACCAGGATTCATCCATGAAGAGCACAATTCTTCAGCGTGCCAGCAGCCATCGAAGGTGAGCATTTGCGCCCACTGACATCAGATATGACGCCGAACTGAAATCAGGTCAAGAACCTGGTGAGGACGACGACCTCGCAGATGAATGTCCCCGAGACGGTTTCTGACAGTTTGTGCAGAAATTCTTCAGTTGTGCAAACCCACAGTTTCATCAGCAGCCCGGGTAGCTGGTCTCAGACCATCTTGCAGGTGACGAAGCCAGATGTGGAGGTCCTGGGCTGGCGTGGTTACATATGGTCTGCTGTTATGAGGCTGGTTGAACGTATTGCCAAATTCTCTAAAACAATGTTGGAGGCGGCCTATGGTAGGGGAACATTACATTCTCTGGCAACCGCTCTGGTGGCGATTCCTGCATTCAGCATGCCAATTGCACGCTCCCTCAAAATTTGAGACATCTGTGGGATTGTGTTGTGTGACAAAACTGCACATTTTAGAGTGGCCTATTATTGTCCACAGCACAAGGTGTAATTATCATGCTGTTTAATCAACTTCTTGAATGGATTATCTTGGCAAAGGAGAATTGCTAACTAACAGGCATGTGAAGAAATGTGTGCACAAAATTTGAGAGAAATTACTATTTTGTGCGTATGGAACATTTCTGGGATCTTTTCTTTTAGCTCAGGAAACATGGGACCAACACTTTAAGCATAATTATCAGTGACGGATAAAATATCCAAACTATTCAAAAGATCCAAGCTGGAATGTGAGCCTATAAGAAAACGCCTCAGCTGATTAACTGACCCGGAAATACTTTATCTGCAACACAACCTCTGACAAGTGGCCCATGACCCATAACCCTCCACTTCCTGGTTACTAAACAGATGAGGTAATTGCTGAGGTAATGCTAAGCTGCTAATAAGCTTAAGGGGACTTTTATAGGACATGGAGGCTTTGTGCAAAGTAAGCCAAACACACACCCTACTGTACTTCTAGCTCCCTGTTGCCTTTCTTTTACTGGAGTAGCCTACGGGCAGGCACCCTCTAAATATGTAGCTAGTTTCACTAATGTGGCTAGTGGCAACAATTTAGCTTGATGCTTTGTTGTCATCGTGAAATGTCGGCAGACTCTTGGATAACGTCTTCAAATATTGTAACAGCAGAAACGTTGCTATTCCTGGTATTTGGTCCAATTTTATGTTCACCAATGATTGCAGTGTTCTGTTAGTCTGAGAGAACAGAACGAAAAGAAAGCATTCTTCTGTGAACAGACATACTTTGTTTGGTTCATGGAGAGCCATTCCTTATATAAACCCAGCAAAAAAAGAAATGGCCCTTTTTCCGGACCCTGTCTTTCAAAGATAATTGGTAAAAATCCAAATAGATTCACAGATCTTCATTGTAAAGGGTTTAAACACTGTTTCCCATGCTTGTTCAATGAACCATAAAAAATTAATGAACATGCACCTGTGGAACGGTCGTTAAGACACTAACAGCTTACAGACGGTAGGCAATTAAGGTCACAGTTATTAAAACGTAGGACACTAAAGAGGCCTTTCGACTGACTCTGAAAGACACCAAAAGAAAGATGCCCAGGGTCCCTGCTCATCTGCGTGAATGTGCTTTAGGCATGCTGCTGCAAGGAAGCATGAGGACTGCAATGTGGACAGGGCAATAAATTGCAATGTCCATACTGTGAGATGCCTAAGACAGCGCTACAGGGAGACAGGACGGACAGCTGATTGTCCTCGCAGTGGCAGACCACGTGTAACAATACCTGCAGAGGATCGATACATCTGAACATCACACCTGCGGGACAGGTACAGGATGGCAACAACAACAGCCCGAGTTACACCAGGAACGCACAATCCCTCCAGCAGTGCTCAGTCTGTTCGCTGAGAGAGGCTGGACTGAGGGCCTGTAGGCCTGTTGTAAGGCAGGTCCTCACCAGACATCACTGGCAACAATGTCACCTATGGGCACTAACCCACCGTCACTGGACCAGACAGGACTGGCAAAAAAGTGCTCTTCACTGACGAGTCGCGGTTTTGTCTCACCGGGGGTGATGGTCAGATTTGCATTTATCTTCGAAGGAATGAGTGTTACACCGAGGCCTGTACTCTGGAGCGGGATAGATTTAGAGGTGGAGGGCCCGTCATGGTCTGGGCTGTGTGTAACAGCATCATCGGACTGAGCTTGTTGTCATTGCAGGCAATCTCAACACTGTGTGTTACAGGGAAGACATCCTCCCTATTGTGGTACCCTTTCTGCAGGCTCATCCTGATGTGACCCTCCAGCCATACTGCTCATTCTGTGTGTGATTCAATGGTTTTTCTTTATTTTTTACTATTTCCTACATTATAGAATAATATTGAAGACATCAAAACTATGAAATATCACATATGGAATCATGTAGTAACCCAAAAAGTGTTAACCAATTCAAAAATATATATTTAGGTTCTTCAAAGTAGCCACCCTTTGTCTTGATGACAGCTTTGCACACTTTGGCATTCTCTCAACCAGCTTCATGAGGTAGTCACCTGGATTGCATTTCAATTAACAAGTGTGCCTTGTTGAAAGTTAATTTGTGGAATTTCTTTCCTTCTTAATGCGTTTGGGCCAATCAGTTGTGTTGTGACAAAGTAGGGTATTTGGTAAAATACCAAGTCCATATTATGTGAACAGCTTAAATAAGCAAAGAGAAACAGTCCATTATTACTTTAAGGCATGGTCAGTCGAAAAATGTCAAGAGTTTGAACGTTTCTTCAAATGCAGTCGCAAAAACCATCAAGCGCTATGATGAAACTGGCTTTCATGAGGACCGCCACAGGAAGTTACCTCTGCTGCGGAGGATAAGTTCATTAGTGTTAACTGCACCTCAGATTGCAGCCCAAATAAACAAAGTAACAGACATCTCAACATCAACTGTTCAGAGGAGACTGTGTGAATCAGGCCTTAATGGTTGAATTGCTGCAAAGAAACCACTACTAAAATGTAGCCTAGTGGTTAGAGTGTTGGGCCAGTAACCGAAAGGTTGCTTAATCGAATCCCTGAGCTGATCTGTTGTTCTGCTCCTGAACAAGGCTGTTAACCCCCTGTTCCCTGGTAGACTGTCTTTCTAAATAACAATGTGTTCTTAACTGACCTGCCTAGTTAAATGTTTAAAAAAAATAAAGGACACCAATAATAAGAGACTTGCTTGGGCCAAGAAACTTGAGCTTTCGACATTAGACTGGTGGAAATATGTCTGATGAGTCTAAATTTGAGATTTTTGGTTCCAACCACTGTGTCTTTGTGAGACGCAGAGTAGGTCTCATGTGTGGTTCCCACCGTGAAGCATGGAGGTGTGGTGTGATGGTGCTTTGCTGGTGACACTGTCAGTGATTTATTTAGAATTCAAGGCACACTTAACCAGCATGGCTACCACGGCATTCTGTAGCAATACGCCATACCGTCTGGTTTGCGCTTAGTGGAACTATCGTTTGTTTTTCAACAGGACAATGACCCAACCCACCTCCAGGCTGTGTAGGGCTATTTTGACCAAGAAGGAGAGTGATGGAGTGCTGCATCAGAGGACCTGTCCTCCAATATCACCCAAACTCTACCCAATTGAGATGGTTTGGGATGAGTTGGACCGCAGAATGAAGGAAAAGCATTCAACAAGTGCTCAGCATATGTGAGAACTCCTTCAACTGTTGGAAAAGCATTCCAGGTGAAGCAGGTTGAGAGAATGCCGAGTGTGCAAAGCTGTCATCAAGGCAAAGGGTGGCTACTTTGAAGAATCTCAAATATATTTTGATGAACACTTTTTGGGTTACTACATGATACCATGTGTTATTTCATAGTTTGTGTCTTCACTATTATTCTACAATGTAGAAAATAGTAAAATGATATAAAACCCTTGAGTAGGTGTGTCCAAACTTTTGACTGGTAATATGTGTGTATATATAAATAGAAACACTCCAGGAAGAGTAGCTGCTGCTTTCGCAACAGCTAATGGGGATCCTAATAAAATACCAAGGATTAAGAGTCCACAATGACACACACAGAAGACATTGTACAAATCCCCCTTCTTTTAATTTCATTATATAAATACACATTTACAGATCATTTTTGTCCATGAGACATGATGAATGAATGACAATGAAAACATAGACAAAACTACAATCAATCATTTCAGTGGCAGAGTCCTCATACCCTGTGTCCTAGAAGAGAGATGAGATGGAGACATCATTGCCCCCTACACTCAGGGCAGACCGATACACACTGCCTGTGTCTGCTACTGTAGACCAGCACCATGGTGGCCTAGCCAGTTAGGACAGCCTGCCTACCTCTGTCAACCAGTTGCCCAGCCCCCTGGGAGGACCATGTTGGCTAGTCGAGGGTCCTCTCTTCCCAACTGTCAACTTGTTTTTTTTAAACAGCTCTTTCGGTTTGACATAAATAAAAAATAGACAATGTACACTATGTATATGGGGTTGATTCTTAAAACATTTTCCATTCAACAAAGATTCTCAAAACAACCTTATTACAATGTTATTTGCATGTGACACACATAGTGATTATTATTTACAGCAGATAAGGATCACCAGAATAAATAAAAGGTATTTCTCCTCTCTGAACCCTGGGGATAGATACTGCACTGTTATGTTGAAATGCATCCGATTTACTATGGTTTTCAAAAAAGCATAACCAAGACTGAAAAAAAAAAAAAAAATCAAGAGGGTTTTGGCTATTAACTTAGTGAAAAGAAGGGGAGAAAAAGTGCCATAAATTCCAGTAAGAAATTGAAGCTACTGATAAATCATTTCTATGAAAACCCAGGAGAAAAAACATCCAAAGCTACAAAACGCTTGACATCATTTGATGACATGATTTTAGTTTAGTCTAACTTTAGGGTTGGTCTTCAGCCAATACACAAGGTGGTTAACACCATGTACCAGTCCCTCTTTAGGAAACACAGAATGCCCTTTTCAAATGACAAACCACAAAGAAACTGGGAGGGGATGGCTGACTGACCACAGCACTAGATTAACAAACCAAAAGACTTTGTACAATGCTCTACACACACCCCCACCCACCACTGGGACTGACTGATTCGCATTAACAATGTGGCACCCATTCGCGTCACTTTTTCACTATTCTGATTACAGTACATTTGAGAAAGCGCCGACTCTGCACCCCCAGGATCATAAAGAGAGCTGTACTGAAGTACAAATGGCTGGTTGTGTGATCTGTACAGACCCTAACCCTGCTGTGTGACATTGCATAATCTCATCACAGAGACCGTACTGTAGAAAGGAGTGAACAGGAGGACTAATACCTAGTTGTAAATAGTAGACATGTGCATCTTTAGCCCATAAAATACTCAACATGCCTCAGTCCACCAAAACCCCATGGAAAACACCCTGGTGTGTTATTTCTTCAAAGTCAAATCAACATCTGAAAAGTCTCAAAATCATTGGTGATGGGATCTCTCTGTAGGCAGTACAGAGAACATAATTGTCACTTTAGAATGTGGCATTGAGTGCACTTAGTAGCTGGGTCAAACACAGATCCCTACAGTACATACCACCTGTATCTCCATGTTACAACATCAGACTATGAGAACGCAAAGCAAAACCACCCTTTGAGATGCGAGACGTTTGATAAGTAGTTGGGTTGCAGTCAGCTAGCTGTTTCCATCTGTCAGTTCCATCGAATACAGAGAGAAGTGTACTGGCTGTTTCAGTAAGCAGTGCTGGTTGGCTGGACCCATAAGATAGCTGACAGTCCATCAGAAATTACCGTTTACCCAATTCACAGGTTTCAAAAGTGCATAGTAGACCCAAATGCATACACCTCAATGGCGCAATCCTCTCAGGTTGGCTCTAGTGGCATGAGGAGAAACTGGTGGCTACTGAACGCATGGAGTTAGTGGCATGTAGTTTGGCTTTGGTCTAACTAACATAATTGTGACATCAATTAGCAATTAAATCAAGCAGTCAGCACATTTTTCTGTTAGAAATGCAGAAGTTTTCCACAGGACATTTTCACTGTTCTCGAATGTCGGCCCCACTTCTGGGTCTCATTCAGGTGGAGGTGGAGACCCTTGGTTGTGCAGCATTCTGTAAGTGCACCTGGCTGGAGCTGGGGGTATCACTGACAGGGGTAAGATGGTGGTGGTGGCTGTAGTAGAGGGGTATGTATGTGCCAGTGTTGTACAGTAGGGGCATGCAGATCAAACTTAACACATGCACATCCTCTGATCCATGCTTTAGTCTCCGGGAGGTGGAAGGTTTGAGTCAGGCTATTTAAATCCCAAAACTCAGACTGAACTTGAAGAGTCGCCAATCCCAGAGCTCTGACAGAGACGAGAGTCCAAGAGGGAGAAATAGAGCAGGGGAGGGGGGATAGACGAGGGAGGATTGAAACAGAGGGATAAAATGGAGTGATAGGAGTTTGTTCTAATCCTCAGTTTGGTAGATAGACATATATATATCAAGTCATAAAAAGTCCTGGTCTCTTGGCAGCGTGCCGCTCATGTCCATTTGGTTGGACCTTTGCCACAGTATGGGGGGTTGACTGGCTGGCTGGTTGACTGGCACTGGTGAGTCCTGGCTGTGGTGACGGCTGGCCTGGCTGGCTGCTGGGGGCTCCAGGGTGGGGCCCTCGGGGGGCCGTGCCCACCTAAGGGGAGGGCTCCAGCGGGTACACAGGGCTGGGAGGGGAGGGTCACTGCTGGGGCTTGGAGGTGGGCTGGCTGGCTGCAGGCTGGGAGGTCTCTGGAACCTCAACGGTGATGGAATGCGGCTGGATCACGATAGGGGCACGCGGACCTGCAGGAAGACAAGGGACTGGGTCAGATTCACTAGAAAAAAATTACCCTCAATAGAGAAAAGGACAGTTGACACTGTGCCTTCAGAAAGTATTCATATTGCATGACTTACTCCACATTGTTATTTTACAGCCTGAATTCAAAATGGATTAGATTGTTTTTTCCCCCCCTCGCCCATCTACACACAATACCCCATAATGAAAACATGTTTAGACATCTTGGCAAATTTATTGAAAATCAAATAGAGAAATCTCTCATTTACAGAAGTATTCACACCCCTGAGTCAATACTTTGTAGAAGCACCTTTGGCAGAGTTACAGATGTGAGTCTTTCTGGCTAGTCTTTAAGAGCTTTCCACTACTGGATTGTGCAACATTTGCCCATGATTATTTTGAATTGAATTCATCTCCCAGTGTCTGGTCGAAAGCAGACAACCAGGTTTTCTAGGATTTTTCCTGTGCTTAACTCCATTCCATTCATTATTTTTTTCTAATCACAGCCATTAAACTAACTGATATAAAGTCACCATTGGCCTCATGGTGAAATCTCTAAGCGGTTTCCTTCCTCTCCAGAAACTAAGTTAGGAAGGACGCCTGTATCTTCGTAGTGTATCTTTATTTTTACCGATGTACCAATAGGTGCCCTTCTTTGCGAGGCATTGGAAAACATCCCTGGTCTTTGTGGTTGAATCTGTGTTTGAAATTCACTGCTCGACTGAGGGACCTTACAGATCATTTTATGTGTGGGGTATGTAGATGATGTAGTCATTCAAAAATCATGTTTAAAACTATTATTGCACACACAGTCCATGCAACGTATTATGTGAATTGTTCAGCAAATTTATACTCCTGAACTTATTTAGGCTTGCCATAAAGGGGTTGAATAGTTAAAAGACATTTCCGATTTTCATTTTTAATGAATTTGTAAAAAATCCAATAAACATAATTCCACTTTGATATTATGGGGGTATTGTCTATTGCCAGTGACAAAACAAATCTAAACGTAATGTATTCTAAATTCAGCCTAAAACACAAAATGTGAGTGGTGTGAATACTTTCTGAAAGCGCTGTATGTTAGCTATATGCCCCACTCTATACTAATGGAGTGAGTAAAGGACTATGCTACATATCCTGTCAAATAATTCTCCATTGTTTGTATAATACTAAAAAGGTCCAATTCTGAAGTCAAATGAATAACCAACAGGCATGTGCAGACAGGTAACAATGATCACAATGACTTTCAAATGACAATGACTTTGTAAACACCAAATTACATATCAGGGTTCTGTAGATTTAGGCTAATGACATGATGCCAATGAGAAATCAAACAGGAATATGAGTACAGGTTTTGTGGTTCATGCAGACTGTACAAGCCAAAGGTCTGTGACTACAGTAAAACTTTAAAACGATAAAGCAGCTAGGCTGAGGCTACAAGGGCAAGGCCTTGGCTGCCAGGTACACAGAGTGTTTACTAGCTGGATCTACAGCTCTGTAAACCCTGTTGACTGGAAGCTTCCAATCCTCATCTAGCTTTGCGGCAATAAATCCTGTTATCAAAAAAGTGACCTCTTCTGAAAATACAGAGGTCAAAATCCAGCAAGTCATGTTTTATGATTATTGTTTTGTTAATGCACCGTCTTACACAATTTTATCTTGTACTAGTTTGTCATGATTTAGGCTACTTGCTGAGTGAAAATGTTAAATAAAAAGTTCACAAGTAATAGCCTGTTTTATCTCATATACAACTGAAAAGGGAATGTATTATTAGTAGAAGGCATGACCTCAAGTTGGGCCCTTGTTTAACCTGCCCTGAAGTGTTGAAACTCCACAAAGGTCATGTTCAGTAGGTGGAAAAAGTTTTGAAACAAGGAAGTGTTACCTGAGAGTGCTTTCCGTTGCAAAACGTTTTGCTACGGTGCACCCTACTGAACATAACCAAGTGTGTATCAGGAACCTACCTGCCCTCCCCTGGCGAGGCTCATCCACACTGTCACTGTCCTTATAGAGGACACCATCCAAAATGCAGCATAGAGGGAGAGCACAGAGCACTGCTTTGAAAGTACTTCTACTATTAGTGGTAGACTACTACCCTTACTATATCAGATGACAGTATAATGCGATGATAGTACTGATTCACTACTATCCCAACATCATTATATAGCCATTGTCTCTCAAAGCTTCAAGCTATCGCTCTGGTATAGTTAAAGAGAGAACCAGACTGACACGTCAACAGGTGTCTTGGTGTTGAACAAACAGACCACTAACAGAGAGGACGGTGCTGAGGAAGTAGGTGTGAGGTGAGATGACAAAAACATATGGATGGATGTGACAGGACAGCGGTGGTCCGTCTAGGTCTATGGGGCATTGGTCTCAACAGTGCACTGGACACACACCTGTACCTAGGAAGTGGTAGTTCCACAGGTAACAGTGGAACCCCATGAACAAACTTTCAAATTAATAGTACCCAGTGGGTATCATGGTATCATGGAATATTCCAGACTATCTAGGAACTCTAAACCCCCGTCTTTCATGGAAACACTACTAATATTCTTAACCTAAAGTGGTAGGCACCTGACTAACATACTAGAATGTTCTGTAATTCCATGGGAGTTAGCCTACAGCCTGTAGGTTAATGAAGGCATGTCTTGTGAGGTTAGAGTTTCAACCCTGCTTCAGTGACAAGTGAAAAACCACTCCACCACCAGGGTTAGTCCATCATCACCACCACCAGGGTTAGTCCATCATCACCACCACCAGGGTTAGTCCATCATCACCACCACCAGGGTTAGTCCATCATCACCACCACCAGGGTTAGTCCATCATCACCACCACCAGGGTTAGTCCATCATCACCACCACCAGGGTTAGTCCATCACCTCCTCCACCACCAGGGTTAGTCCATCACCTCCTCCACCACCAGGGTTAGTCCATCACCTCCTCCACCACCAGGGTTAGTCCATCACCTCCTCCACCACCAGGGTTAGTCCATCACCTCCTCCACCACCAGGGTTAGTCCATCACCTCCTCCACCACCAGGGTTAGTCCATCATCACCTCCACCACCAGGGTTAGTCCATCATCACCACCAGGGTTAGTCCATCATCACCACCACCGTTAGTCCATCACCACCAGGGTTAGTCCATCATCACCACCAGGGTTAGTCCATCACCACCACCAGGGTTAGTCCATCACCTCCTCCACCACCAGGGTTAGTCCATCATCACCACCAGGGTTAGTCCATCACCTCCTCTACCACCTGGGTTAGTCCATCATCACCACCACCACCAGGGTTAGTCCATCATCACCACCAGGGTTAGTCCATCACCACCACCAGGGCTAGTCCATCATCACCACCACCACCAGGGTTAGTCCATCATCACCACCAGGGTTAGTCCATCATCACCACCAGGGTTAGTCCATCACCACCACCAGGGTTAGTCCATCACCTCCTCCACCACCAGGGTTAGTCCATCATCACCACCAGGGTTAGTCCATCACCTCCTCTACCACCTGGGTTAGTCCATCATCACCACCAGGGTTAGTCCATCACCACCACCAGGGCTAGTCCATCATCACCACCACCACCAGGGTTAGTCCATCATCACCACCAGGGTTAGTCCATCATCACCACCAGGGTTAGTCCATCATCACCACCAGGGTTAGTCCATCACCACCACCAGGGCTAGTCCATCATCACCACCACCACCAGGGTTAGTCCATCATCACCACCACCACCAGGGTTAGTCCATCATCACCACCACCAGGGTCAGTCCATCATCACCACCACCAGGGTTAGTCCATCATCACTACCACCAGGGTTAGTCCATCATCACCACCACCAGGGTTAGTCCATCATCACCACCACCAGAGTTAGTCCATCATCACCACCACCAGGGTTAGTCCATCACCACCACCACCAGGGTTAGTCCATCACCACCACCACCAGGGTTAGTCCATCACCACCACCACCAGGGTTAGTCCATCACCACCACCAGGGTTAGTCCATCACCACCACCAGGGTTAGTCCATCATCACCACCAGGGTTAGTCCATCATCCCCACCAGGGTTAGTCCATCAGTCCCCACCAGGGTTAGTCCATCATCACCACCATGGTTAGTCCATCATCACCACCAGGGTTAGTCCATCATCACCACCAGGGTTAGTCCATCATCACCACCAGGGTTAGTCCATCATCACCATCACCGCCAGGGTTAGTCCATCACCTCCTCCACCACCACCAGGGTTAGTCCATCATCACCACCAGGGTTAGTCCATCATCATCACCAGGGTTAGTCTATCATCATCACCAGGGTTAGTCCATCATCACCACCACCACCAGGGTTAGTCCATCACCTCCTCCACCACCACCAGGGTTAGTCCATCACCTCCTCCACCACCAGGGTCAGTCCATCATCACCACCAGGGTTAGTCCATCATCACCACCACCACCAGGGTTAGTCCATCACCTCCTCCACCACCAGAGTTAGTCCATCATCACCACCAGGGTTAGTCCATCACCTCCTCCACCACCACCAGGGTTAGTCCATCATCACCACCAGGGTTAGTCCATCACCTCCTCCACCACCAGGGTTAGTCCATCATCACCACCAGGGTTAGTCCATCATCACCACCAGGGTTAGTCCATCATCACCACCACCACCAGGGTTAGTCCATCACCTCCTCCACCACCAGGGTTAGTCCATCATCACCACCAGGGTTAGTCCATCACCTCCTCCACCACCACCACCAGGGTTAGTCCATCACCATCACCAGGGTTAGTCCATCACCTCCTCCACCACCAGGGTCAGTCCATCATCACCACCAGGGTTAGTCCATCATCACCACCAGGGTTAGTCCATCATCACCACCAGGGTTAGTCCATCATCACCACCAGGGTTAGTCCATCACCTCCTCCACCACCAGGGTTAGTCCATCACCACGGCCAGTCCATCACCACGGCCAGTCCATCACCACGGCCAGGGTTAGTCCATCACCACCTCCACCACCAGGGTCAGTCCATCACCATCACCACGGTCAGTCCATCACCACGGCTAATCCATCACCACCAGTCTGTCCATCACCACCACAGTCTGTCCATCACCACCACAGTCTGTCCATCACCACCACAGTCTGTCCATCACCACCAGTCTGTCCATCACCACCACAGTCAGTCTATCACCACCAGTTAGTCTATCACAACCACCACCACGGTTAGTCATTCACAACCACCACCACAGTTAGTCATTCACCACCACGGTTAGTCTATCACCACCACTATGAAGGGAGAGCATGAATCAGAGAAATAGAATGACTCATTATAGTTCTATGGTACGGTCTGAATACTGTGCCAACACTTTAGCTGCTGAACCCACAGTGGACTGGCTCAGCCAAGCGGTTAGCTACCTCTACGTCAGGCCCCAGGGGGATCCCAGGGTTGTGTTAGCTTATGACAAAAAGGGACTGTGCTTTTAGAACATGGCTCTCTGTCCTGCACATACCCACAGGCTAGGTTTTCAACTAACCAGCCTGACATTTCATTGATGTTTCATATAAATAGACTGCTACTGTTTATTGGAGGCAGCTAATGTGTTGTGGGTTGAGTGAATACTTGGCTGCTGTGGGGCCCTGTGTTGCCTAAGGGCTGGATTCAATCCGTATGGTGGAATTGAAGGTAATTTCCGATTGAGCCGACATATGCAGCATTTAACGTGAACGCAGTCTCTTCGCGGAAAATGCCGTATAGCTCAGTTTAAATTTAAAGGCAATGTTCCCGCAGAAACTGCATTCACGTTAAAATGTCTAAATCAATCACAAATTACCTTTACATTTTAAAGCGGATCTTCCGGATTGAATCCAGCCCCAAGTGCCACTGTGTTCTTGCTGTTAAGGTAATGGGATACTGGGCAGAGATTAGGCTTTATCTAATTACCATTTATTAGGCCTAATTAATAAAGAGATGACATCCACTTTATAACCAAGGCAGCAAATAGTTACTGCAGATACATTCATGATGGACCAAACACAATCAAAATACTTAGCAATCAATTCACTGAAATGATTGTTATGAAAAGGTTGCAGAGACATTATATACAAGGTAAGCTCATGTGGCCGTGCTAAGTAACAGCCATGACATCATGCAGCACTGACAGGCAAACAGAATGGATGGTTAGTGAGCCAGTCGAACTACCAAACAGCAGAACATGTGTCACTACGAACTAATACAGTACGGTGAAACGGGTTGGTCTGGGGCGTAACGGATGGACAACACCATGCAGATGGGATGAGTACAGCCAGTACATCAGGCAGACGGAGGTTCGGGGGGGCTTACGAGTCATTTAGACTCCGGCAGCGTTTCGCCTGGGTTCTCAGCAGCCACTGGACTGGTCGGGTTGTCACCTACTGGACTGGCAGGGCCTAGGCTGATGGCAGGGCCTAGGCTGATGCTCTCAGCCACAGGGCTCGATACAGCTATAGGTACGGCTACAGGTATGGGCTGGACAATGATTACCGTGTCACCTGGTAGATCAAAACACAAATGTACAAAAACACCACTCTGTCAGAACGAGATTAACCTGTCTTGCTCATTGGGCCAGAGTATACTGATGTGTTATCCCCATACCGCCCTGGGGTTGTTAGCTTCTCATGTCCTGGTTAGCTTTCAGGTACTGTAAATGAAGCGCAGTTCCTGTTTTTTTGTTAAGTTATTCATGTCACCTAGGTATTCGCCTAAACATTCAAATATCTCTGAAACCAATAGTAAATTACAATGCATTATCATTTCATAACTTCTTATACTGAAAGTGCGACAGCAATTTGGGCTTAGGGTCATGACTATAGGGTCACCGTGGTCGCTGATCACTCTGACAAGGCATTTAGAAGTATAGTCGTTGGGACTGTCTGCTATTGAGTGATCTGAGCTCTCCTGCTGCCGTGTTAACAGGCAACATGAGTCAAGGAGCCGAGTCATGTCCTCAGTCCAACCAGTCAAGGACACGACACAGGAGGCAGAGGCAGACAATACAGTCCTGTCAGATCTGAGGATGTGCTATTAATCATCCTCATCTCACTTCTGTCCCAGCCCCTGTCCCTGTTCTGACCTGGATGGTAGAGGGTAAAACAAAGCTTCTTGTTGAATTTGAAATGTTGGAAGAAAAGTAACACTTGACATTTCTAACGGTTAATGTTTACGTTATTGTACACTACATCCATAGCTTTCAAACAGAAAGCTGACCTGCAGAAATACCAAACAACATTTCATTAGCGATTTGTTCGCTTTGTGGTATAGGAGGATTGTGATACAAAGCACATATCCTCTGTGATATGAGCCAGCAGTCTCTCATTCAGTGTGTGTGAGCTATAAATACATGCACTTTTAGCTGTTCTGCTTCATTAAGGTAATCTATGGGCTAGCCTTCAGCCTCAACCTCCAGAGCAGGATCAGGTGCTGTAGACCGGGAGTTCTGCCTAGCAGAGCTAGACACTGACGCTTCTCTCCTCATCATCCCCCCCCCCCCCCCCCCCCCCCTCCTCCTCCCCATCTCTGTTTGGCAGCTCTAACCCCATCTGTGCTCTGCAGTTTCCCCGCCTCTCCTCCCTCTAATCGGCTTCTCTCCGGCTCCTATGCTCTGAAAGGAAGTGACAGCGTTAATTCAGGCTGAAAAACTGACATCTGCGAGGCTGCCTGCCGCTGAGGTACAGTGGAGGGGCCAAGGACTCAGGAGAAGGACAGGGACCGAGGGGCATACTGCATTTAATCGGCTACCTTCCCCATGACCTCTAGTCCAACTATAGCAGAGAGTCTATAATATACATGCATGTGTAGAACCACGCTCTCAGTCCCCAGCCCACCTACGGGTGCCCCAAACATTCTCCCATAGACTACCCACCATCAAACCAAAATCATCCCTCCACTCTCATACACAACCCCACCCCCTTCCCAGCGTGCTCTCACCTCCGTCCGTCTCTGCTTTGATCTGGGCCTCCAGATCCTCTGGGTCCACATACTGGTAGTGATCATCCTCCTCCGGCGGCTTGCACTTCCCGCAGCAGAAACAGCAACAGCAGCAGCAACAGCAGCAGGAGAAGACAGTGCAGCACACAGCCATGGTCTGCAGCACAAGGACAGAACACACAGCAGTCAGTCAGGACAGCCACCCGCCGTCATCCTGCTCCCATGAGAACCTCTACATATCTGGCCTCAGATCTACAGGGTGGCCCAGTGAGAGAAGCTAGTGGATGCTAGCAGCAGAGACCTCCTGGCTCAGACAGTGGCTTTGCCCTCAGAACTCTCTGCTTTTCAATGCTACATATCCAATGTAATATGTGTGGTGCGCTTAATAATCCTATTGCACTGTGCTTTCTAGGGTATAAATACGTGTGGCGGTTTGGTTTCTCCCTGTAATTTCCTGTGCTTTGTATTTTTCTTTGTAGATGAAAGCAGAGTGAGGTTTGTGAGAGTCACTGGATCGTCCCCTCTGCATCTCAACCACTCTACTTACTGTACTCTACTCAGCATCAAAGGGCTCACATCTCAGAGTGACTGAGCACAACTACACACAACACCGTTCTAAATAAAGACCGCTTTGCACCTGACGCCAGCGGTCTAACTGACAAACAGAAAAACACAGTACACTGACAGGTTCAGAGGGAGGTAACGATGACACCTTTCAAAGCAATAATACACTTCCACACAAGTCTTGAATTAATAGACTGTCAATGCACTCCCACCACCAGATAGAAGGGTGTCTAATGAATGGAGTAGACATAGTAATGTCTAATACAGTGTGATGAGTGTGTGAGTGACATGGTTGTAAAAGCAATCCAGTCAGTGCGTCATCACAGACAGAGACAGTAGGCTGGGACTCAGGATGGGTTAATCACCCCACTGTCAGAGGCTACTGCAGTCCTGACTACACCCAGGATAACCTGTCCAGAGGGTCAAGGTCACCTGAGTATTCAATCTATTACCCTGTTAGACTAACAGGTGGTTTTACAGGGGTTATGAGGTATTCTCTCTCACCTTAAACCACCACTTGGACATGAGGAAGTAGTATTTGACGCTCTCCTCTCCAAACTGCTCGGACACGTAGAGACCCATGGAGCCGTACTCTTCGTAGATCCTCCTCTTGCCGTCATCGTTCAGGATGGAGTTGGCGTTGTTGATCTCTTTAAACTTATCTGCAGCCTCCGGGTTGTCTGGGTTCTTGTCTGGGTGGTACTTCAATGCTAATTTCCTGTAAATGGATGGATGGACAGATGGATGAATTCATTCATCTTAGTCCACGCCGTCACATATGAATTATATGAAACTCTGAATCCTATAGAGAGCTTATAACTCATTAGAAGTCCATTATTTTGCGTCTGATGGACCAATTCATTGGGAAATGGAGAAACAGGCTTCCAAGTTATGTGGCTATAACAACCAGAGACAGCCTGAGTATTGTTCCCCCCCCCCCACAGGATGTCCTGGATCCACAACCAGGACATCCCGTGGTCATTTTTATGGTGGTGTGCAACTTGCAAGGTAATTACAAGATTAAAACGACCAGAGGGGGACTGTCATGACTCTCACTCCTGGGTGAGAATCAAAGATGGCAGCAGTAGCAGCCGCCCACCCCGTCATGCTTAGTTAGTCAACTTGGGACTTTACATTGCATTATGTTAGTAATCAATATAATCTATACTGTGTGTATTTCTGTGCGATTATTAGTATTTCTGTGCAGTCGATGACGTTCAGAATAAGACTGATATGAGGTAATAATAATTCATAATTGACTGTTATTGAGGTAAGAGATATTTATACATTTAGAGTTTAAGTCGGGAGATAGCAACTCGTTAAATAACTTTCCCGTGGTGCCCCAAGACTGCTAATGAGTTCATTGTTACATGATTAATTTAATCACGTAATAATTAAACATAGTTAATTTGATCAAACAGTCATCACATTAATGGTAGTCACACAACGAGAGCATGTTACCTGTAAGCTCTCTTGATGTCATCAGCGGAAGCTCCTTTCTCTAGGCCTAGCACCTTGTACAGGCTTTCCCCTGTGGTGGACATCTTCCTCTGGGGGCCTGGCCGATTTGGCTCTGCTGTGCCTGGTCCTGCGCCTGCCGTGGCCATGGCTGAAGTCTGGCAAGATACACACACAGTCACACAGGAGGTTAGCACTGAGTCACACACACAGGAGGTGTGGCACTGAGTATGTTGTCATTGCAGCAACAGACATACACCCTGAAGTATTTAAAAGACCTGTTCTTAAATCTTCATTGTTTTTCAAAACAAGAAACTACGTGTCTATAAGGGCTGATTCCAAATAGTCAACTGGTCGATTATTTGGTCCATAGTCTGTTGGTCGACAGATGTGTGTGTCAAGCAGTCCCAGTATTACAGCCTTGTTCTACAAATATATATTTTTTTAAATCACACACTTAATACCCCATTGACAAAGCAAACACAGGTAAAGATTTTTTAATAAAAAAAAAAGTTATTACATAAGTATCCCTTTGCTATGACACTTGAAATTGAGCTCAGGTGCATCCTGTTCCCATTGATCATCCTTGAGATGTTTCTACAACTTGGAGTCCCACCTGTGGAAAATTCAATTGATTGGACATGATTTGGAAAGGCACACACCTGTCTATATAAGGTCCCACAGTTGACAGTGTATGAGCAAAAACCAAGCCATGAAGTCAAGCCATGAGGAATTGTACGTAGAGCTACGAGACAGGATTGTGTCAAGGAAAACATCTGGGGAAGGGTACCAAACATTTTTTGCAGCATTGAAGGTCCCCAAGAACACAGTGGCCTCCATTGTTATTAAATGGAAGAAGTTTGGAACCACCAAGACTCTTCCTAGAACTGGCCGCCCAGCCAAACTGAGCAATCAGGGGAGATGGGCCTTGGTCAAGGAGGTGACCAAGAACCTGATGGTCCTTCTGACAGAGCTCCAGAGTTCCTCTGTGGAGATGGTTGTACTTCTGGAAGGTTCTCCCATCTCTGCAGCACTCCACCAATCAGGCCTTATGGTAGATCGGCTAGATGTAAGCCACTCCTCAGTAAAAGGCACATGACAGCCCGCTTGGAGATTGCCAAAAGGCACCTAAAGGACTCTGACCATGAGAAACAAGATTCTCTGGTCTGATGAAACCAATATTGAACTCTTTGGCCTGAATGCCAAGCGTCATGTCTGGCACCATCCCTATGGTGAAGCATGGTGGTGGCAGCATGCTGTGGGGATATTTTCCAGCAGCAGGGACTGGAAGACTAGTCAGGATCGAGGGAAAGATGAACAGAGCAAAGTAGAGAGATCCTTGATGAAAACCAGGACCTCAGACTGGGGTGAAGGTTCACCTTCCAACAGGACAATGAGCCTAAGTACACAGCCAAGACAACGTAGGAGTGGCTTCGGGACAAGTCTTTGAATGTCCTTGAGTGGCCCACCCAGAGCCCGGACTTGAACCCGATCAAACATCTCTGGAGACCTGTGCCACGATGCTCCCCATCCAACCTGACAGAGCTTGGATCAGGATCTGCAGAGAAAAATGGGAGAAACTTTGCAAACATTTGTCATTATGAGGTACTTTGTGAAGATTGTTGAGGGGAAAAAAAATATTTGTTTATATATATATATATATATATATATATATATATATATATATATATATATATATATATATATATATATATATATATATATATATATATATATATATTTTTTTTTACCCCTTTTTCTCCCCAATTTCGTGGTATCCAATTGTTGTAGTAGCTACTATCTTGTCTCATTGCTACAACTTCCGTACGGGCTCGGGAGAGACGAAGGCTGAATGTCATGCGTCATCCGATAAACAACCCAACCAGCCGTACTGCTTCTTAACACAGCGCGCATCCAACCCGGAAGCCAGCCGCACCAATGTGTCGGAGGATACACCGTGCACCTGGCAACCTTGGCTAGCGCGCACTGCGCCCGGCCCGCCACAGGAGTCGCTGGTGCGCGATGAGACAAGGAGATCCCTACCGACCAATCCCTCCCTAACCAGGACGACGCTAGGCCAATTGTGCGTCGCCCCACGGACCTCCCGGTCGCGGCCGGTTACGACAGAGCCTGGGCGCGAACCCAGGGACTCTGATGGCACAGCTGGCGCTGCAGTACAGCGCCCTTAACCACTGCGCCACCCGGGAGGCCTCGAAAAAAAACATTTTTAGAATAAGTCTAACGTAACAAAACATGGATAAAGTCAAGGGGTCTGAAGCTTTAGGAAGAGTCTTGGTGGTTCCAAACGTATTCCATTTAATATTGATGTAGGCCAGTGTTCTTGGGGACCTTCAGTGCTGCAGAAATGTTTTTGTAGCCTTCCCCAGATCTGTGCCTCGACACAATCCTGTCTCGGAGCTCTACGAACAATTTCTTCGACCTCATGGCTTGGTTTTTGCTCTGACATTCACTGTCAACTGTGGGACATTATATAGACAGGTGTCTGCCTTTCCAAATCATGTCCGATCAATTGAAATTACCTCAGGTGGATTCTAATCAAGATGTAGAAACATCGCAAAGATTATCAATGGAAACAGGATGCCCCATAGCGTCGGAATACTTTCATAAACAGTCTTAACCTGTTTTCACTTAGTCATTATGGAGTATTGTGTGTAGATTGATGAGGATTTTTTTTTTTAATGTAATCCATTTTAGAAGGCTCAAATCAAATCAAATGTATTTATATAGCCCTTCGTACATCAGCTGATATCTCAAAGTGCTGTACAGAAACCCAGCCTAAAACCCCAAACAGCAAGCAATGCAGGTGTAGAAGCACGGTGGCTAGGAAAAACTCCCTAGAAAGGCCAAAACCTAGGAAGAAACCTAGAGAGGAACCAGGCTATGTGGGGTGGCCAGTCCTCTTCTGGCTGTGCCGTAACGAATGCACTGTATGTAAAGGTTGGGCCTACACAAAACCCCTACAGATCATTTACAACCACAATACACTATTGACAAGTAGACCAGCACAGATTCATTTGGGATTAAGCTCCAAGACTGAGTAGTAAAGTGCAGCAGCATGGCAAACATGAATAATGAAATACATAAACTGTAGAGCCTCTATCTGAAATCCATTTGATTAAAACAAAGCCTAACAGAAGGCAGCAGTGAAACTCAACACCACATTCTGCTGAGCAGGACATTAGCCCTGCTGGGGCACAAACACACCACATTCAGCCACACACACGGTGACTACTAATGCCATGGGAGGCTTGAGCTAAAGACGATTACATATTGCTGATCTCACACAGATCAACATGGGGAAATCTTAGACTGGCTGTGGCCTGGAGAGACTTCCCCTGAACAGCCAGCACAGCCCAGTGACAAGCAGGGAGAGGCGTAGGAGGTGGTTTGGGCTGGGGGGGAACCTTTTTCTATAGGTTGTTGTGAGGGGAAACAGTAAATGGTGGCACAAGGCTACAAGCAAAATCAGACTAGCAGTAAACTAAGCTTACCCCATTGATTCCCTTAAAGCTGGTGGTGCCCCAACACTGAAAAAGCAGTCTGTTTGCAATCACCTTTGTTCTACATTGGAACTGGTGAGTAGCCAAGTCAAGGGTTTCCAACTGCTTAACAACAACCACACTTCCAAAGCTTGGACAAGCAGAGACATTTAACCAGTAAAGCTTGTTTCCATGAATTACCTCTGCTATCTGGCCTGTCTGTAGGCCATTCACTAAAGCCCCAGCTCCAATGTTCCACTGGCTCAGGTCCAGCCTCAACTCTAATCAGTTCAAATAAAATTACTTGTGAACAGTCTATCCATTTCTGTAGAGAAAGGGGGCTTCACAATTACTTGTGTAAAGGGGGTAAAGGGACTCTGCATATGAGGCATCCATCATGTCAAATAGGACCTACTGAAGCCCAGTGTTTCCTCCAGGATTTTTTTCCCAAGAGCAGTGGCAGACTTAGCAGGGGGCTTCCTGCTTGGGGGTGAATGGGTCTCCCTGGGGGATACATCTTTACATCTACAGTGACGTCTACGATTGAAATGCATATGGGGCAAACACTGGAGGCCTAAGCTAATGGTCTCCTGTGCATTGCAGTAGGGTTGGGCGGTACCCAGATTTTCATACCATCCTTCTCTCATCTCAGGATTTGCGGTATTACAGGTTAAATACACAAGTGGGCGAATACACAAGTGGGCGACAAAAAAAAAAAGCCCAATCGGCATCTATTACCAGAATGCTGTCAAAATTAGCACAAGTAATAGTCAATTTCCATGGAGGCTGCTAAGCTAAATATGCTAACAAGTACAAACGGTAAAAAAATTATTGCAAAGACAGGCAATCCAGCTCATAGGTTACAGATAGGTAGGAGCTACCAAATGTCATTTTTGGTGAGTTTAGACTGTGAACTAGAGACATTGTGCAAATGAACAAGGCTTTGACGCCTACTTGTCTGAAGGAAGAACAGTACCATCTCTGGTGCAGCAAGTGTACACGTTGTGTCTGTGTGGAATCTGGAGTCGCGACAGCAACGGGCTGCCTGCTCTGCTTGGAGAATAGGGAGAGGGGGGGGGGGGGGGGGGGAGACGCAAGAAAATCCAGATAGCAGTGGCAGCTGTACAGATAACTCATCCAAAGGGCGTTGACTTCTCAAACACGGCAGAAAGCAAACACGGCCCCCGTGCTTGAGGCGTCACTAAAGCCCTGAGTTTGATCCCAGCCTGTTTCACAGCCGGCCGTGATCGGGAGATCCATGAGTCGGCACACAATTGGCCCAGCGTCGTCCAGGTTAGGGGAGGGTTTGGCAGGCCGGGATTTCCTTGTACCACTTCCAATTCGAGATCACGAAATTAGGGAGAAAAAGGGGTAAAGGTACCACCAATTTTTTATATATTTTTTTTAAGAAAACAAAAATGCCAACACTATACGATGCCCCGTCGCCTTATTAATTCAGCCACTCAGATAACTAGCAAATTACACTTAGAATTCTGTGTTAACACGAACCCTGTGTTTTTCACACAGAAAAATAAGAATGCGTAATAAATATGTCTGCATTTTGTAAACACAGATTTAAAATGCTTCTTACTGTAATTTCTGCTCAGCCTCAGACATTTTTTTTTGCTTCAGTTGCACTTCTACACTCAGATGAGAATTCACCAATTGGCATTCTATCAGCAGACAGCGCTCTGACTGATGTGGAGCTACTCTTCTCTGGTAAAAATGCACAATTAACTTTAATATAAATGTAGCTGGCTACATTCCTTTTATGGCAAACAGAAATTCATTGGCAACGCATCCTTTTTGCTGTCACGTGTGCTCCCTCTCCGGCCTCTGGGTCACCAGGCTGCTCGTTATGGCGCACACCTGTCACTATCGTTATGCGCACCTGCGCGTCGTAAGACTCACCTGGACTCCATCACTTCGCTGATTACCTTCCCTATATATGTCACTCCCTTTGGTTCCTTCCCCAGGAGTCTTTGTTCCAGTTTCATGTCTGTGTGCTGTTAGTGTTTGTATTATGTTCCTTTTATTAAAACAGTCACTCCCTGAACTTGCTTCCCGACTCTCAGCGCACAGTGTTACATTTGCAGTGTAAGCTCATTTACTTGTGTGGCTGCCAGCCAAATAGCGTTGCACTTCTGTTGTCATCTGATGAAAATGAAGTTATTTTCTACTGAATTTGTTGCACTAATGTATTTTCTGTGAAGGAAAACTACAGTAGCACGCCCCTGATCACTACATTGAAGCAAAATAAATAATGACTTTCAATATAAAACACGACTCGTCAATACACGGCTGGACTCTCCTGCTCCCGTTTTCTCATGTTGTACCATTTACAAACAGGCAAAAAGCTAGTTTAGCTTTAAAAAAAATAAAAACATACAAAAATTGTACCACACCACCTCTCCTCTTTCTAAAGATTTAATTTAACTGTACTGGAAATAAGAATATGTATAGGAATAGTGTGTAAGTTTATATGGCTGCACCATGCACATTAAATAAATAGTTAATTTGTCCATGAAAAAGACAAGACACGCTTAGGCTACCCTGATCACATACAACACACATTTTATAGTAGGCTAAGAATATATAAAAATGATGAAAAATAATATTTTTCCCACAACTTCCTTCATGCCAACCAAAAAAAGTGATTTTGAAACAGAGCCCAAGGCAAGCCCATGCTTTTTTGATCCACATCTCAACTCTTTTCCTACCGTAACTCTGCTTCGTTAAGAAGCAGGAGTAGAGTATCTTCATCATGAGACCCATAGAAAATAATAGCAACATATATTTTCAAAAGCATTCGCGTCTCGTGTTCATATTTCACAACCTCCGCGGGCTTTTGAAGTTTCCTATACGCGAGCTCAATAATAGGCCTACACTTGATTTACATTGCATGCTAAATGTTTCTAAATCAGTGATCGATGTGCAAACGAATTGATGAGCTACACCAACTTATTTGCCCAGCATCATAACTAATCAAATATAGCCTACAGATGGAGATTCAGTGAAACAAAATCACATAGATTGATTAAAAGTCTTTTGGGCAGAAGTAGGCCTAGGCTACTAAGTGACCGTAGAGAAAAAAATACTCCACTTATTTCAGCATGATAAATGGTAGAGCAAATAGCATTCAGTTCTTTGGCAAGAGCTCTGGTGGACACTCCTACAGTAAGCATGCCAATTGCACGCGCCCTCACAACTTGAGACATCTGTGGCATTGCGTTGTGTGACAAAACTATACATTTTAGTGTCGCCTTTTATTGTACCCAGCTGTGTAATGATCATGCTGTTTAATCAACTTCTTGATATGCCACACCTGTCAGGTGGATGGATTATTTGGGCAAAGGAGAAATGCTCATTAACAGCGATGTGAACAAATTTGTGCAAAAAAATTGAGAGAAATAAGCTTTTTGTGCTTAGGGAAAACTTCTGGGAGCTTTTCTTTCAGCTCATGAAACCAAACTTTACATGTTTACGTTTTTGTTCAGTGTTCAAACAGTCTGTCAGAGATGGAAAGATCAACCAAATTTTCAGCACAGACACTAACACTATGTGACAGCCAAAAATGCCTTTTGTCAGTACTGGGCTAAATTAAGTATTTTGTATTTCTTTGCAATCCTCTTGTTTCTCACAGAAAGGCTATTTTTGGCTGCCATTCGCAAATGATTTGAGAGACGGATGCTGCCTCAAAGTACTTTTATTCTGAAGTAGCTGTCATCTCAGGGATCTCAGGGATGACAGCTACTTCAGAAGAAAAACGTCCAGCCTACTTCATTACATTGTCAACGGAAAAGGATCGTATCTGCTTCTTTTTGCCACCATAAACTTTATTGGCAGCAACCTGATTAAAGGTTGAGGTATTAAACAAAATACAAGTAGAGGCCTAGAACATTGCTACAATGTTAGGCATGCTTCAGTGTGGCGTAAGGACAACTGAATGAGCAAGACGACAAGTAGGCCTAGCTAGCAGGACAGACAGTTATGGCATAGCAACATCTGATCTACACCCCTGCTCATAACCAACAGAGTAGAAACTAAGCCTAACCATTTTTAACCTAAACTGCCAGGTGCTACAAACAGTTAATAAAAAAATATTGACAATCAATGACTAATATGTGAAATAACACACCATGATTTTGCTATGACAGCTCACCTTTGACCTCAGCCTTTGCAGCCACTACAGCTGGGCAAATAGGGACATTGATGTCATAAGGGTAAAATATCTACATTAACCATCAACACTGACCTATACCAACATACAGTGCATTTGGAAAGTATTCAGACCCCTTGGCTTTTTCCACATTTTGTTATGTTACTGGCTTATTCCAAAATTGATTAATTTTATTTTTATTTTTTATAATCCACCTACAAACAATACCCCATGATGACCAAGCAAAAACAGGTTTAGACATTTTTGCAAATAAAAAAAATGGAAATAAACATTAACATAAGTATTCAGACCCTTTACTCAGTACTTTGTTGAAGCGCCTTTGGCAGCGATTACAGCCTTGAGTCTTCAAAACATATTTTATTGATCACATACACATCGTTAGCAGATGTTAATGCGAGTGTAGCGAAATACTTGTGCTTCTAGTTCCGACCGTGCAGTAATATCTAACAAGTAATCTAACAATTTCACAACTACCTTATACATACACGTGTAAAGAAATGAATAAGAATATGTACATATAAATACATACATACATACGTGTGTGTGTGTGTGTGTGTGTGTGTGTGTGTGTGTGTGTGTGTGTGTGTGTGTGTGTGTGTGTGTGTGTGTGTGTGTGTGTGTGTGTATGTATATATATATATATATATATATGAGATGAGTAATGTAGGGTATGTAAACATTATAAAGTGGCATTGTTTAAAGTGACTAGTGATACATTTATTACATCCATTACATCCAATGTTTAATTATTAAAGTGGCTAGAGATTTGAGTCAGTATGTTGGCAGCAGCCAAGTTAGTTAGTGATGGCTGTTTAACAGTGATGGCCTTGAGATAGAACCTGTTTTTCCAGTCTCTCGGTCCCAGCTTTGATGCACCTGTACTGACCTCGCCTTCTGGATGATAGCGGGGTGAACAGGCAGTGGCTCGGGTGGTTGTTGTCACTTGATCTTTTTGGCCTTCCTGTGACATTGGGTGGTACATGTGTCCTGGAGGGCAGGTAGTTTGTCCGGTTATGTGTTGTGCAGACCTTACTACCCTCTGGAGAGCCTTACGGCCTTACGGTTGTGGGCGGAGCAGTTGCCATTCTAGGCGGTGATAGAGCCCAACAGGATGCTCGTGATTGTGCATCTGTAAAAGTTTGAGTGTTCTTGGTGACAAGCCAAATTTCTTCAGCCTCCTGAGGTTGAAGAGACTTTCCACCTTCTCCACTACTGTCCCGTCGATGTGGATAGGTGGTGCTCCCTCTGCTGTTTCCTGAAGTCCACGATCATCTCCTTTGTTTTGCTGACGTTGAGTGCGAGGTTATTTTCCTGACACCAAACTCAGAGGGCCCTCACCTCCTCCCTGTAGGCTGTCTCGTCGTTGATGGTAATCAAGCCTACCACTGTAGTGTCGTCTGCAAACTTGATAACTGAGTTGGAGGCGTGCATGGCCACGCAGTCATGGGTGAACAGGGAGTACAGGAGAGGGCAGAGAACGCACCCTTGTGGGGCTCCAGTGTTGAGAATCAGCGGGATGGAGATGTTTCCTACCCTCACCACCTGGGGGCGGCCCGTCACAAAGTCCAGGACCCAGTTGCACAGGGTGGGGTCGAGACCCAGGGTCTCTTAATGACGAGTTGAGGGTACTAGGGTGTTAAATGCTGAGCTGTAATCGATGAACAGCATTCTTACATAGGTATTCCTCTTGTCCAGATGGGTTAGGGCTAGAGGCCGACCGATTAATCGGAATGGCCGATTAATTCGGGCCGATTTCAAGTTGTTTTCATAACAATCGGAAATCTGTATTTTTGGGTGCAGATTTTTTTTTTTACACCTTTATTTATCTAGGCAAGTCAGTCAGTCAATGACGGCTTAGGAACGACAGATTTTTCCCTTGTCAGCTCAGGGGATCCAATCTTGCAACCTTACAGTTAACTAGTCCAACGCTCTAACCACCTGATTACATTGCACCACCAGGAGCCTGTTACGCGAATGCAGTAAGCCAAGGTAAGTTGCTAGCTAGCATTAAACTTATCTTAAAAAACAATCAATGACTGTCGTTACTCCAATATGTATTTAACCATAAACATCAATGCCTTTCTTAAAATCAATACACAAGTATATATTTTTAAACCTGCATATTTAGCTAAAAGAAATCCAGGTTAGCAGGCAATATTAACCAGGTGAAATTGTCACCTCTTGCGTTCATTGCACGCTGAGTCAGGGTATATGCAACAGTTTGGGCCGCCTGGCTCTTTGCAAACTAATTTGCCAGAATTTTACGTAATTATGACATAACATTGAAGGTTGTGCAATGTAACAGGAATATTTAGACTCATGGATGCCACCCGTTAGTTAAAATATGGAACGGAATAAACATTTTGTTTTCGAGGTGATAAGTTTCCGGATTTGACCTAAGGCTCGTATTTCTGTGTGTTTATTATAGTTAACTTTTTATGGCTGCAGGGGCAGTTTCTGAGTAGCTTGGATGAAAAGGTGTTTGTAAACAGCCAGCTCCTCAGTCTGTTGCTAATATATGCCTATTATTATTAGTATTGGATAGAAAACTCTGAAGTTTCTAAAACTGTTTGAATTATGTCTGTGAGTATAACAGAACTCATATTGCAGGCAAACACCTGAGAAATTCCACTTCCTGTTTGGATTTTTTCTGGGGGTGGCAGATTTTCAACCTAGCTCTCATTGAAATTACAGCGAGAGATGGATGAGTTTTCACTTCCTACGCCTTCCACTAGATGTCAACAGTCAATAGAACTTTGTCTGATGCCTCTAATGTGAAGGGGGGGGGGGGGGGGGGGGGGTCGAATGAGACAGGAAATAGTCACCACTGCCACAAGTTGACCATGCTTTCACTATGCGCGTTCACAAGGGAAAGACCTGCGTTCCACCGCTCATTTGAAATCATTCTAATTCTCCGGTTGGAACGTTATTCAAGATGTATGTAAACAACATTACATACATTGATTCAGTACATCGTTTGACATGTTTCTACTGACTGTTACGGATCTTTTGGATATTTCGTCACGTTATAGTGGACGCGCTTTGTGACTTTGGAATTGTTTACCAAACGTGCTAACCAAAGTAGCTAATTGGACATAAATAACAGACATTATTGAACAAATCAAGCATTTATTGTGGACCTGGGATTCCTAGGACTGCATTCTGATGAAGTTCATCAAAGGTAAGGAAACATTTATCATGTATTTTCTGGTTTCTGTTGACTCCAACATGGAGGCTATTATTCTATTGTTCTGAGCGCCGTCTCAGATTATTGCATGTGTTTCTTTTTCCGTAAAGTTTTTTTTAAATCTGACACAGCGGTTGCATTAAGGAGAGGTATATCTGTAATTCCATGTTTATAACTTGTATTATCATCTACAGTCAGTCACAGTCGGTCATGTTTCCGGTCGCTTTCAGTTTAGCGCGAATGCTGCCATCAATCCACAGTCTCTGGTTGGGGAAGGTTTTAATTGTCACTGTGGGTACAACATCACTGACGCACTTGCTAATAAACTCGCTCACCAAATCAGCGTATACATCAATGTTGTTGTCCGATGCTATCCGGAACATATCCTAGTCCACGTGATCGAAGCAATATTGAAGCCTGGAATCAGATTGGTTGGACCAGCATTGAACAGACATGAGCACGTTCGTTTCCTGTTTTAGTTTCTGTCTATAGGTTGGGTATTAGGACCTGCCTTGTTGATGGTGCTGTTAAGAATGCAGAGCAGCTCTTTATTATGGACAGACTTCTCGTCTGAGCTACTGTTGTATCAATATGTTTTGACCATTACAGTCTCAAATTAATCAATTTACACATATATTAAAATATTTAGTTGAGGTTTAGGGTTTAGTGAATGATTTGTCCCAAATACAATGCTTTTTTTTGTATTTGAAATATTTAGGATTAACTTATTCCTTGCCACTGTGTTTCAGTCGCTGTAGTAGCAGACGTGTATAGTCATCCGCATACAGACACACTGGCTTCACTCAAAGCCAGTGGCATGTCGTTAGTAAAACAATGTAAAAAGTAAGGGCCCTAGACAGCTGCACTGGGGTACTCCTGATACTACCTGGATTATGTTGGAGGCTTCCATTAAGTAACTCACTATGTGTTCTGTTAGACAGGTAACACTTTATCCACAGTATAGCAGGGGATGTAAAGCCATAACACATACGTTTTTCCAGCAGCAGATCGTGATTGATAATGTAAAAAGCTGCACTGAAGTCTAACTAAACAGACCACCCCATTTTTATCATCAATGTCTCTCAGCCAATCATCAGTAATTTGTGTAAGTGCTGTGCTTGTTGAATGTCTTTCCCTATAAACATGCTGAAAGTCTGTTGTCATTTTGTGAACTGTAAAATAGCATTGTATTGGTCCCCCCAAAAATCGCAAACTTTACTAAGGGTTGGTAACAGGCTGATTGGTCGGCTATTTGAGCCGGTAAAGGGGGCTTTACTATTTTTAGGAAAGCCCGAGGGCACACACTTTCTAGTAGCCTTGAATATATTGCAAATAGGAGTGGCAATATCGTCCGCTATTATCCTCAGTAATTTTCCATAAAGTTGTCAGACCCCGATGGCTTGTCATTGTTAGACAATTTTTTTCACCTCTTCCACACTCACTTTACTGAACTCAAAATTACAATGCTGGTCTTTCATAAATTTGGTCAGATATACTTGGATGTATACTGTCAGTGTTTATTTCTGGCATATCAAGTTTTCTGATCTTGTCAATTATTTTTTTACATTTAAAGTAGTTGGCATTATCAGTGGGTTTTGTGATGAATGACCCATCATTCAATGAATGATGGAGCGGAGTTTGCATTTTTTACCAAAATGTCATTGAGGTGCTGTTTCAGTGTAGTTTCTTATTATTTAGTTTCGTCACATGATTTCTCAATGTTCAGTACATTTGCCAATCGATTGTGCAGCCAGACTTATTTTCCATACCTTTTGCCTCATCCCTCTTTTCAATTCCTTATCAACCCACAGGGATTTAACAGTTTGTCATTTTCTTGATGGGTGCATGCTTATTAGTAACTGGGATAAGCACTTTCATAAATGTGTCAAGTGCAGCATCTGCATCCGTTTGCTCCTAATTACACACCATAGACCAACAAATATTATTTACATCAACAACATAGGAATCACTACAAAACTTATTGTATGACCTCTTATACAGTTGTGGCCAAAGGTTCAGAATGACACAAATATTAATTTCCACAAAGTTTGCTGTTTCAGTGTCTTTAGATATTTTTGTCAGATGTTACTATGGAATACTGAAGTATAATTACAAGCATTTCATAAGTGTCAAAGGCTTTTATCCAAAATTACATGAAGTTGATGCAAAGAGTCAATATTTGCAGTGTTGACCCTTCTTTTTCAAGACCTCTGCAATCCGCCCTGGCATGCTGTCAATTAACTTCTGGGCCACTGATGGCAGCCCATTCTTGCATAATCAATGCTTGGAGTTTGTCAGAATTTCTGGGTTTTTGTTTGTCCGCTCGACTCTTGGGGATTGACCACAAGTTCTCAATGGGATTAAGGTCTGGGGAATATCCTGGCCATGGACCCAAAATATCTATGTTTTGTTCCCCGAGCCACTTTGTTATCACTTTTGCCTTATGGCAAGGTGCTCCATTATGCTGGAAAAGGCATTGCTCGTCACCAAACTGTTCATGGATGGTTGGGAGAAGTTACTCTGAGGATGTGTTGGTACTAGAGGTCGACCGATTATGATTTTTCAATGCCGATTCCGATTAAATCGGCCGATTTTTCAAATGAATTTATAATGACAATTACAACAATACTGAATTAACACTTATTTTAACTAAATATAATACATCAATAAAATCAATTTAGCCTCAAATAAATAATGAAACATGTGCAATTTGGTTTAAATAATGCAAAAACAAAGTGTTGGAGAAGAAAGTAAAAGTGCAATATGTGCCATGTAAGAAAGCTAACATTTAAGTTCTTTGCTCAGAACATGAGAACATATGAAAGTTGGTGGTTCCTTTTAACACTATACTTCAATATTCCAAGGTAAGAGGTTTTAGGTTGTAGTTAATATAGTATGTATAGGACTATTTCCCTCTATACAATTTGTATTTCATATACCTTTGACGATTGGATTTCTTATAGGCACTATAGTATTGCCAGTGTAACAGTATAGCTTCCGTCCCTCTCCTCGCCCCTACCTGGGCTTGAACCAGGAACACATCAACAACAGCCACACTCGAAGCATCGTTATCCATCGCTCCACAAAAGCCACGGCCCTTGCAGAGCAAGGGGAATAACTACTCCAAGTCTCAGAGCGAGTTACGTTTGAAACGCTATTAGCGCACACCCAGCTAACTAGCTAGCCATTTCACATTGGTTACACCAGCCATTAGGCTGATAGGCTTGAAGTCATAAACAGCGCTGTGCTTGCGAAGAGCTGCTAGCAAAACGCACGAAAGTGCTGTTTGAATGAATGATTACGAGCCTGCTGCTGCAGCCAGGCTGCCCAAACTGTTGCATATACTCTGACTCTGCGTGCAATGAACACAAGAGAAATGACAATTTCACCTGGTTAATATTGCCTGCTAACCCGGATTAGTAGTTATAACTAGTGATTATGATTGATTGTTTTTTATAAGATAAGTTTAATGCTAGCTAGCAACTTACCTTGGCTTCTACTGCATTCGCGTAACAGGCAGGCAATGGTTAGAGCGTTGGACTAGTTAACTGTAAGGTTGCAAGATTGGTTCCCCGAGCTGACAAGGTGAAAATCTGTCATTCTGCCCCTGAACAAGGCAGTTAACCCAACGTTCCTAGGCCGTCATTGAAAATAAGAATGTGTTCTTAACTGACTTGCTTGGTTAAATAAAGGTATATGAAAAAGATTAGTATTAAAAAATAAATAAAATCGGAGCCCAAAAAAACATTTCCGACTTATGAAAACTTGAAATCGGCCATAATTAATCGGCCATTCCGATTAATCGGTCGACCTCTAGTTGGTACCATTCTTTATTCATGGCTGTGTTCTTAGGCAAAATTGTGAGTGAGCCCACTCCCTTGGCTGAGAAGCAACCTCACACATGAATGGTCTCAGGATGCTTTACTGTTGGCATGACACAGGACTGATGGTAGCGCTCACCTTGTCTTCTCAGGACAAGCTTTTTTCCGGATCCCCCAAACAATCGGAAAGGGGATTCATCAGAGAAAATTACTTTACCCCTTTGTCCTCGGCAGTCCAATCCTTGTACCTTTTGCAGAATATCAGTCTGTCCCTGATGTTTTTCCTGGAGAGAAGTGGCTTCTTTGCTGACCTTCTTGACACCAGGCCATCCTCAAAAAGGTCTTCGCCTCACTGTGCGTGCAAATGCACTCACAACTGCCTGCTGCCATTCCTGAGCAAGCTCTGTACTGGAGGTGCCCCGATCCTGCAGCTGAATCAACTTTAGGAGACGGTCCTGACGCTTGCTGGACTTTCTTGGGTGCCCTGAAGCCTTCTTCACAACAATTGAACCGCTCTCCTTGAAGTTCTTGATGATCCGATAAATAGTTGATTTAGGTGCAATCATCCTGGCAGCAATATCCTTGCCTGTGAAGCCCTTTTTGTGCAAAGCAATGATAACGGCACGTGTTTCCTTCCAGATAACCATGGTTGACAGAGGAAGAACAATGATTCCAAGCACCACCCTCCTTTTGAAGCTTCCAGTCTGTTATTCAAACTCAATCAGCATGACAGAGTGATCTCCAACCTTGTCAACACTCACACGTGTTAACGAGAGAATCACTGACATGTCAGCTGGTTCTTTTGTGGCAGGGCTGAAATGCAGTGGATTGTTTTTTTTGGGGGGGGGTTCGGTTAATTTGCATGGCAAAGACGGACTTTGCAATTAATTGCAATTCATCTGATCACTCCTCATAACATTCTGGAGTATATGCAAATTGCCATCATACAAACTGAGGCAGCAGACTGTGTGAAAATTAATGTGTCATTCTCAAAACTTTTGGCCACGACTGTACACTATATTAGGCCCAGCCTTTGGAACTTTGGTTTTCCTACATCCGATGGATTTGGATACTGCTTTCAAGCTAATTTCTTCAGCAATAGTAAAGATGTGATCAATACATGTTGATAATTTCATTCCTGAGCTGTTTGTAACTACCCTGGTAGGTTGACTGATAACCTGAACCAGGTTGCAGGCACTGGTTACAATTAGAAGCGTTTCCTTGACGAAAGCCAGTCAGTATTTAAATCAACCAGAAAAATATACCGCTCTTGATATCCCATACAATATCAAGCATTTCACACGTTATCCAGATTCTGACTGGTAGCACTTGGTGGTATATAGCAGCTTCCCACAAGAATGGGCTTTAGGCGAGGCAGATGAACCTGTAGCCATATTACTTCAACAGTATTTAACATGAGATCCTCTAAGCTTTACAGGAATGTCTTTCTGAATATAAACAGCAATACCACCACAACTGGCACTTCTGTCTTTTCTGTAAATGTTATAACCTTGTATTGCTACCACTGTATCTATTCAAAATATGAATGTCATCTGTTACTAGCAAGTTATTAATTCCATAAACCTTGTTTCTTAAGCTACATTATGTGGTCCTGAGCAGGTTCTCATCAAGGATCTCTCTCTACCTTGCTCCAATCATCTTTCCTTTGATCCTGGCTAGTCTCCCAGTCCCTGCCGCTGAAAAACAACCCCACAGCATGATGCTGCCACCACCACCACCACCACCATGCTTCACCATAAGGATGGTGCCAGGTTTCCTCCAGAAGTGACGCTTGGCATTCAGGTCAAAGAGTCAATCTTGATTTCATCAGACCAGAGAATCTTGTTTCTCATGATCTGAGAGTCATTTAGGTGCCTTTTGGACAACTCCAAGCCAGCTGTCATTTGCCTTTTACTGAGGATGGCTTCCGTCTAGCCACTCTACCAAAAAGGCCTGATTGGTGGAGATCTGCAGAGATGGTTGTCCTCCTGGAAGGTTCGTCCATCTCCACAGAGGAACTCTATCAGAGTGACCATTTGGTTCTTGGTCACCTTCCTGACCATGGCCGTTCACCCCAGATTGCTCAGTTTGGCTGGGTGGTCAGCTCTCGGAAGAGTCTTGGTGGTTCCAAACTTCTTACATTTAAGAATGGAGGCCACTGTGCTCTTGGCGACCTTCAATGCTGATCAATGGAAACAGGATGCACCTGAGCTCAAAGGGTCTGAAAACTTACGTAAATAAGGCATTTCATTTCTTTACTTGTTTCGCTTTGTCATTATGGAGTATTGTGTGTAGATTGACAAGGATTTTTATTTTATTTAATCCATTTTAGAATAAGGCTGCAACGTAACAAAATGTGGAAAAAGTCAAGGGTTCTGAATACTTTCCAAATGCATTGAATAATATCATTGTCATACCATATGCTACTACAGACCCAAATTTGTTTCACTAATAGATAGATCTGCTGACAAAAGGGCAATAAAAGAAAACAGTTTGAGCTATATTTTCTGTGACAGAAGATTGTGGAAACACAGCAGCTACACGTTGCTAGGAAACATGGCAGTGAGGGCTGCCTGTAAGGGTGTGATCATCAGCAGCATTATGCAAAAGCTAGCTCACACGACATAAACCCGTAGCTGTAACATTACTAGCTACAGATAAGAGATTGAATGGATCCCTCAATCTTAATTATGTCTTGCAGTTAGTAAAAGCATAGAGTGGAGAGGATGAGGAGCTCTGCGGACCCATACATTCAGTTCAGCTGGTACCTAGTCAAACTCGGCTGGCAGAACGAGTGTGCTCGCACTCACTTCAAGACCTTTCCTTTTAAAACGAGAACATAGCGGGAACAGTACTGTTTGTCCATTTAATGACGCCATAGCCAGTACACACTTCCTCAAAAAAGTCAGAATTAAAAGAACAATAAATCGGTAATTCATTTTGACGTTTTTGCCGAAGAGATCTTAGTAGCGCAATTTTACATCTAATTAAGATATTTGGTGCAGTATTTTTCAATGAAAAAAACATTCATGAAAACGAGTTGTCTCTAGTTGAATGACAAATAATTTATTGAAGAATCCCTAATGTTGACCAATTACAGACAAAGAGGCATAGACTTCACCTCTGAACTTCGGCTTGCCTCCAGAAAAAAATTACGTGACCGAACAGCCGAGAAAACCCTCATCGAAGTCCAAAACAAACGACAACGTCACAAAATGTCATAATATATGCACAAACTCTACCAAACTGTATGGGCTGGGAAGCATTCAGACGCCTTTAGTTTCCCGAAGTAATTTAGCTATTCATTGTAGGCATTGCGATTTGTAGAGTTGCTATTTTCTCGTGTCAATTAACTTGACATTCCTGTCTTGCAGAAAATAACACACACACAGAACGAGCAGTATGGCTGGTGGCATTGTCATGCTGCAAGGTCATGTCAGGATGAGCCTGCAGGAAGGGTACCACATGAGGGAGGAGGATGTCTTCCCTGTAATGCACAGCGTTGAGATTGCCGGCAATGACAAGCTCAGTCCGATGATGCTGTGACACACTGCCCCAGACCATGACGGACCCTCCACCTCGGTCCCGCTCTAGAGTACAGGCCTCGGTGTTACGCTCATTCCTTCGACGATAAACGCGAATCCGACCATTACTCCTGGTGAGACAAAACCGTGACTCGTCAGTGAAGAGCACTTTTTGTCAGTCCTGTCTGGTCAAGAGACCGTGGGCTTGTAGGCCTTACAACAGGCCTACAAGCCCTCAGTCAAGCGCCCTCTCAGCTTATTGCGGACAGTCTGAGCACTGATGGAGGGATTGTGTGTTCCTGGTGTAACTCGGGCAGTTGTTGCCATCCTGTACCTGTCCCGCAGGTGTGATGTTTGGATGTACCGATCCTGTGCAGGTGTTGTTACACATGGTCTGCCACTGCGAGGACGATCAGCTGTACATCCTGTCTCCCTGTAGCACTGACTTAGGCGTCTCACAGTATAGACATTGTAATTTATTGCCCTGGCCACATCTGCAGTCCTCATGCCTCCTTGCAGCATGCCTAAGGCACGTTCAAGCAGATGAGCAGGGACCCTGTGCACATTCTTTTGATGTTTTTCAGAGTCAGTAGAAAAGCCTCTTTAGTGTCCTACATTTTCATAACTGTGACCTTAATTGCCTACCGTCTGAAGGGATATTTTCTTTTTTTGCTGAGATAGATATATCTAGCCATCTGTCACACACAATAGCTCTTATTTGTATGGGTGATCCTTAGATGCTACATCCATTTTTGGACGTATGCAGGTATGACATATGTACCCATTGATTCCTGAATAATATAACGAATAATTGCCTTTTTTTTTTTTTTTATATGTCCAAAAATGGATGTAGCACCTATTTTTTTTATTTCACCTTTATTTAACCAGGTAGGCAAGTTGAGAACAAGTTCTCATTTACAATTGCGACCTAAGGATTGCCCATATAAATTAAGACCAACAAGCAAATGTTTGTAGCCAATTTAGATTTTGTGGCTGTGGAATTTGACTGAAATCTGATTTAGTGGATACAGACTCAGTGAAAACGTGTAACCACTGCTGTGTCCTTGCACAACCATAATCCCCTGCTAATCTCCACATGGAGAATTACAAACAATTTTTACATCCTGTCTTTACCCCATTCATTGTTATTGAATGATCTAACGTTAGTACTGCAGATGTAGTAAGCCATCTAACGTTATTTAGCTAGCTAATGAACTAGTAATGACATTTCTATTTTCCTCGCACATGGATCACGTTAGTAGGCTTTCTGTCAATCAATGTTGTCAATAACGTTTGGGGAGTGATTAGCTATTAGCTAGCTAACTAATATGATCAGATTCATGCTTGACGTGGTCTACTGTGTTGGTTAGTAATGCGAAACAGGTGGATGGACATCAACCGATACTTCTAAATGTGTTTCAACTGCAAAAGCCGACGGGCTGCTTCGCTGTAATTTAGCAGCTAACGTTAACAAGCTCGCTACGATGATAACTACTGGATGTCAGAATTAGCTAGCAAACGTTAAAATAAATTATATTTAACCAATCCAACACTGTTCAACCCCATGCCAGAATACGTTGCTTGGATTTCCACCATGCCCATGGTCTTCTAGGTGTGGAGTATGGACTGTCACCCACTAAGCACCCAGAGACTAAACCGAGACCCATAGTAACGTTAGTAGGAAACCATCTTTGAAGAGACCGCTCGCGACACACTAGCTAGCGGCTAGTTCTCCATTTAGCCAAAACCGGCTAGCGTAGCTCGAAATCCTTTCCCGTGGCTCAGGTCAGGGTGACTTTACGGCGTATCTTACCTTGTACGGAGAGGTATATTTCGCTGTAGCTGGATCATAGAGGCATCCACTTTGTATTTCAAGAATGCCAGAAAATGGCTCAGAATGGCTCTGCCCCTCCTAAAAATGCTAGCAGCTATAGACTATCGTTTCAGTACTGTTAGACATACAGACAAGCGAGGTCTGATTGGTTGATTCCCTCTTCTCAGAAGCAGGGGACAGCGTCGTCATGTCGTTACACGAATTCTTTGAAATTAATGTTTAAATTCAAAGAAAATGCATCTTGGTTTTTCTAACTACTGTAAATATGTCTATGAAAACTATAAAATTGTTACAACTAACTATGATTAGTTAAGTCAGGTTTCTGGAATGGTCTTATAAATTGGACCACCACTACCACACTAGTCACAGATAGAACAAGACAGATATTTCACCGGTTGTATAAATGTGAAGCATCCGGTTGGCGTTTCCACTCACTACCAAATATGGCAGTGAGAAGAAGCCCAGTTTGAACGAGATAGATATTGGCAGACGTTATGCTAATTTACTCATCGATAGAACATTTGATCTCAATACAGTTCTGTTCCCAAAACTACAATATGTTCCGAACAGAGTGGACTAAGTTTTGTAGACTTTGCCCTTTTGCCAAAGTTTTTTAAAAGTGCGTTGTTTAGGAGTGCAAAGGCGAATTTAGTTATTGGACACGCGCACTTCAGAGTAGGCGTTCCCCAACAGAAATATGCAATTGAATGCTAGAACGCGCCAATAGGATATCGCTAGCTCGTGCTTGGCTCTGTACACCTCCTTGCTTGTTCTGTCCACTTTGGCTTGTTTGTTCCCATTTGAAACGACGGGCTGTTGTCTATCTTGGTTTAGTTATAAAAAAATGTTTTTGCTACAGTCATAGAACAATGAGCCAGATGTTTACCGGATATATAAATCTGAAGCATCCGGTTGGGGTTTCTACTCACCACCAAATATGGTGATGAGAGGAAGCCCAGTGGCTGGGAGAAGAATAAAATGGAGTGAGATAGATTTGTGTCGACATTCTGCAAATACAGTTATTTTCCCAAAACTATAATATTTTACGAACAGTGTACAATTTTGTAGACTTTACTGTTTGAGAAGTTTCAAAATACTGCAAGGGAAAATTGAGTTATTGCACAAGCCACTTAGGAATAGGCATCAATTCAATTCAAATATATTTATTGGTATAGGAAACATGTTTACACTGCCAAAGCAGGTGAAATAGATATAAACAAAAGTGAAAAACGATCCGAAATTAACAGTAAACATTATACTCAAACGTTTCAAAGGAATGGAGGCATTTAAAATGTCATATTATGGCTATGGACAGACAGTGTTGTAACAATGTTCAAATAAATAAATTATTATTGTGTTCTTCACTGGTTACCCTTTTCTTGTGGTAACAGATCACAAATATTTCTGCTGTGATGGCACACTATGGTATTTAACCTAATAGATATGGGAATTAATCCAAATTGGATTCGTTTTCAAATTCTTTGTGGGTCTGTGTAATCTGAGGGAAATATGTCTCTCTAATATGGTCATACATATTTTGCAGAAGGTTAGGAAGTACAGCTCAGTTTCCACCTTAATGTGTGGGCAGTGTGCACATAGCCTGTATTCTCTTGAGAGCTAGGTCTGCCTACAGCGGACTCTATTGTAAAGGCTATGCTCACAGTCTGTACATCGTCAAAGCTTTCCTTAAGTTTGGGTCAGTCACAGTGGTCAGGTATTCTGCCACTGTGTACTCTCTGTTTAGGGCCAAATAGCTTTCCAGTTTGGAAAGAATTAACAAAAAAAACAGAGCAATGTGTCAACTATCTTTTTGTTTTCTCATGATTTGGTTGGGTCTAAATGTGTTTCTGTCCTGGGGCTGTTTGTGATTGTGAACAGAGCCCCAGGACCCGCTTGCTTAGGGGACTCTTCTCTAGGTTAACCGCTCTGTAGTTGATGGTTTGTTATGGAAGGTCTGGGAATCGCTTCCTTTTAGGTGGTTGTAGAATTTAACAGCTCTTTTCTGGATTTTGAAAATTAGCGGGTATCGTCCTAAATCTGCTCTTCATGCATTATTTGGAGTTTTACGTTGTACACACAGGATGTTTTTGCAGAATTGTGCGTGCAGTCTCAATTGGGTGTTTGTCCCATTTTGTCCCTCACAACCATAAAAGGGCAATGGGTTTTATAACAGATTCAAGTATTTCTTGTGTTGCCAAATCCTAATTTGTCGAATTTGATGTTTCTTTTGATGGTGTACAAGACCCTTCTTGCCTGGTCTCTCAGATCATTCACAGCCTTGTGGAAGTTACCTCGGCCTAAACATCAGCGCCACAGGTATGCATCGTTTTTTATGTGCTCTAGGGCAACAGTGTCTAGGAGGAATTTGTATTTTTGGTCCTGGCAACTGGTCCTGGCAAAACACCATTATTTTTGTCTTACTGAGATTTACTGTCAGGGCCAAGGTATGACTGAATCTGTGCAGAAGTTCTAAATGGTGCTGTAAGCCCTCCTTGGTTGGTTGACAGGAGTGCCAGATAATCAGCAAACAGACACTTGACTTCAGATTCTAGTTGGGTGAGGGTCGGGTTCTGCAGACTGTTCTAGTGCCCTCGCCAATTCGTTGATATGCTCAAGCTGCATCCGTCTCACCCCATAGCCCTGTGGATCTTGCCAATTTTAACCGCATACTTGTTGGTGTACATTTTAAAATGTTGTATGTTTTAGATTTTGCCTTAGTTTGGTTAGTTTGTTTATCAATTAGGGTGTGAAGGATGAATACATGGTCTGTTGTACGGTAATTTGGTAAAAAGCCAATTTAATATTTGCTTAGTACATCGTTTTCCCTGTGGAAATGCACGAGTGTGCTGTTAATGGGGATGATTTTCCCAAGTTCGCTTTTGACACATATCCCACAGTTGTCATTGGGGTAAAACTAGTCTTCACTTTTGTGGATTGGGTTTATCAGTCCTTGGTTCCAAATATTGGGGAAGATGCCAAAGCTGAGTATGATGTTAAAGAGTTTAAGTATAGCCAATTGTAATTTGTGGTCTGTATATTTTATACATTTCATTTAGGATACCAACAACACCACAGGCCTTCTTGGGTCAAAAGGTTTGTATGTAACAGAAATATGCAAATATGTGCCAGAACACGCCAATAGGATCACAGCTCGTACTTGGCTCTGCCCACCTCCTTGCTTGCATTGCCACCTAGTGTTTGAAGACAACTGAGGTGTATTCATTAGTTGTATACACTTGAAAATATTTTGTCAAACTAGGAACCTACATTTTACATTTTAGACATTCAGCAGATGCGGTCATCCAGAGAGTGCCTTGCTCAGGTGCACATCAATAGATTTTTTATGCATACCAAACTGTAGCCATGACAAAATGTCCATTGGGGTGGGGGCAGGTTAAAAAGTTAGTTGAGGGGGAGGTAATGTCCGCAGAGAACAGGAGGGGGACAAGGTAGTTGACTAGTGGTGGCTCTTCCACAGCCTGATGGTCTGGGGGTTATTGGCCAGTCTTGCAGTTGTTGCTATGATGCTCCAACGCAGGTAGTATAGGAGTAATGGAAACTGAGAGAACAAGCCCTTGCTCGGGTAGCTGGGGTCCCTGGTGACCTTCTTGGCCTTCCTGAGACACCTTGTGTTGTAGGTGTCCTGGTGGAGGTTGAGTTGGAGGTTGTTTTACCTGGCACCACGCCATCAGTGCCTACCTCCTCCCTGTAGGTGTCTTGTCGTTGTTGGTAATCAAGGCCTACTACTGTCGTGTCACCAGCAAACTTGATGAAGGAGTTGGAACTGTGTGAGGCCACGCAGTAGTGGGTATACAGGGAATACAGAAGGGGACTGATGACGCACCCTTGTGGGGTCCCACACATTGAAAATCAGTGTCGAGGTGGTAATGTTGCCTACCTTCACCACCTGGGGGCGGCCCGTCAGAAAGTCCAGGTTCCAATTGCATAGACTTCAGTCCCAGGGCCGTGAGCTTAGAAGGCACTATGGTTTTGAAGGCTGAGCTGTAGTCAATGAACAGCATCCTCACATAAGCATTTATTTTGTCCAAGTGGGTGAGGGCAGTGTGCAGCAATTGAGTCATCTGTGTATCTGTCAGGGCGGTAGGCAAAACGTTCTTACGTCCTTCGTGGAGACAGTAATTAAGTAGCCCTCATTATCCTCGGGGGCTCTCCTCGACAGCTCAGTCGTTGTGCTTGAAGTATGACAAAAAGGTGTTTAGCTCATCCGGTCGGGCGGCGTTGATGTGTGCTAATGTGGCTGGCTTTCTTTTTGTAATCCGTGATTGCTCCTCGACTTTGCCCCTGTACTTGCGTTTCGCCATCTTGATCGATATGTGCAGGTTTAGCAACCGACTAATGAATACACCGCTGGGTAGAACCATTCACTAAACATTTACATGATAGCAGCTTAATTTCCTGTAGTTAATAAAATAAACCCCATCTACAAAACCATTCACATTTTATTATTTATAAAACACCTAAAAAGAGTTCAACAAATCGGCTTCAACAATTATTTCTCGCTTAAAAAGGATGTTCTGCAATGGTTCCACCTTTGATGAGGAGCATGTATCTCTCCCCCCCACCCCCCCACACAATCAACACCACAGACGACTCCAGTCGGTGATACAAAAATAAAGTATTCTATGAACTACATAATGATATTTGTAACATGTAACAGTAATTGTTGTTAAGTGATAATACTAATTAATTCCGGGAGAAATACCAGGGTTGAAGAGGAGTACACACTAAACATGTGACTGTATATAGACTGTTGGAGTGGTTTCATCATTGTGATCACCAGTAGTGTCCCCTCACTCTTACCGAGACCTTAATACATTTGGTCCATTTTGGTCTCGCAATCCCAACAGTGGGGTGTGTCCAACTATCTACCGATCATCTGCCCAGCACAGTGGCCAAGAGGGCCATGCGGATGTACATGCCGTTCTCAGCCTGCCGGAAGTAGGCAGCACGAGGATCAGTGTCCACCTCCGCACTGCAAGAGAGAAAGTCAACATGAAACCAAATCATCCCGCATAAGACTGCGAACATTAGTGAATCAAAGGGAGTATAATGACGAGAGATCTGTTGTAATCTAGGGGAACATCCGTACCTGATCTCATTGACTCTCGGTAGAGGATGCATCACCACCATCTTCTTCTTCGCTCCAGTCATGATGTGTGGGCTGAGGATGAACTGACCGAAGCACTGGAGGAAAAAAAAAAAGAAGGGATTTTAGCACTGATCAAACACTAAGGCCTCACAGGTTAGTGAAACCCCATCCCATCCTTACCGCTTTGTACTCTTCCTCTGAGGAAAACCTCTCCTTCTGAATCCTGGTCATGTAGAGGACGTCAGTGTCAGGCAGGGCCTCCTCGATGCTCTCAAACTCTTCCTGCACCCACAAGGACATACAGTAGTCTAGCGCTTTATGTAGTGCATTCGATATGTGAAGGACACCTACATACCAGCAGCAGTGCCATTGAGATTTAGATACAGAGCCATCAGCTTTACCACTAAAAAACATGTGATCCACCCACCTGCTTGATGCCTTTGGAGGCCACAAAGTCAATGATCTCGGAGGGCATGTGGAGATTCTTTGGGGCGACGTAGCGCAGAGTGATCCTGTACTGGGTGAGCAGCCTGGCCAGGGAATGAACTGTGCGGCCATGCTTCAGGTCCCCTACCATGGTGATCTACAGACAGACATCGAGAGACAATAGTCAGGACACCTGGATGAAGCCTGGAGGGCCATTGGGCATTGGCTATGTTAACTTAAAAAGGCAGGCTGCCATCACAACATACACAGTCAGGTTCCAGATCTTACAGTTTTCGGTTTGCATTACCGTAAAAATAAAAAAAATACTGTGCTGTTTACACTTCTAAATTGGTATTAGCACTAGTACTGCTGCGAAGACATGACCACCATCCCTGAAGGGGAGATGGGTGTGTTGAGGTCTCACCGTCATGCCGTTGACCGTACCCAGCTCCTCTCTGATGGTGAACACATCTAGCAGGGCCTGCGTGGGGTGCTCCCCGACCCCATCCCCAGCGTTGATCACAGGCTTCCGGCAGTGCCTCGCTGCAGACTACAGGTGGAAATAAACAAGTTGGATACAGCCGAGCAAGTACAACAAGGTTTGCGGTCGGTGTTTAGGTGGTAGCACCTCTTTTTCAAAGTGTTATCTCAGAATATCTTGCCTTAATGAACATGACAAGTTTTCAAGTGAAGTTGTAACGCGGTATCGACACCGCTGCTCACCTCCACAGCCCCTGGCGTGGGGTGTCGCAGCACCAGGACGTCAGCGTAGCAGCTCATGGTCTGGACCGAGTCCGCCAGAGACTCGCCCTTCTGCGACGAGGAGGTAGCCTCACAGAAATGGACCACGGAGCCACCCAGACGCTGCATTGCCGCCGCAAACGAACTACTGGTGCGCGTGCTGACCTCGTAGAACATGGAAGCCATCACCTTGCCCTGAGAGAGTAACACACAGGGGTCTAAGACAAAGAATACAGACTGGCGTACAACAGATCCATCTTTGAGCACAGCATTCAGGCATTTCAAGGCACACAGCATTACATGCAAAGTGTTGGTCTCATGTTTCATGAGCTGAAACAAAAAAAGCCCAGAAATGTTCCATACACACACAAGGCTTATTTCTCTCAAAGGTCACACACAAAATTGTTTACATCCCGGTTAGTTAGAATTTCTCCTTTTCCAAGATAATCCATCCACCTGACAGGTATGGCATATCAAGAAGCTGAATAAACAGCATGATCATAACACGGGTGCACCTTGTAATGGGGACAATAAAAGGCCACTTTAAAATGTGCAGTTTTGTCGTGTCTCAAGTTGAGGGAGCGTGCAATTGGCATGATGAATGCAGGAACTTCCACCAGAGCTGTTACCAGAGAAGTTAATGTAAATTTCTCTACTATAATCCATCTCCAATGTAATTTTAGAGAATTTGGCAGTACGTCCAACCGGCCTCACAACCGCAGACCACGTGTAATCACGCCAGCCTCAGACCTCCAAATCCGGCTTCTTCACCTGCGGGATCGTCTGAGGAGGGTGGGGGTTGCTGAGGACACTTTGTCTGTAATAAAGCCCTTTAGTGGGGAAAAACTCATTCTGATTGGCTGGCTCCCCAGTGGGTGGGCCTATGCCCTCCCAGGCCCACCCATGTCTGCACCCCTGTCCAGCCATGTGAAATCCATAGATTAGGGCCTAATTCATTTATTTCAAAGAACTGTAACTCAGTAAAATCTGAAAATGTTGCACGTTGTGTTATATATATATATATATACACAGTGCCTTGCGAAAGTATTCGGCCCCCTTGAACTTTGCAACCTTTTGCCACAATTCAGGCTTCAAACATAAAGATATAAAACTGTATTTTTTTGTGAAGAATCAACAACAAGTGGGACACAATCATGAAGTGGAACGACATTTATTGGATATTTCAAACTTTTTTAACAAATCAAAAACTGAAAAATTGGGCGTGCAAAATTATTCAGCCCCTTTACTTTCAGTGCAGCAAACTCTCTCCAGAAGTTCAGTGAGGATCTCTGAATGATCCAATGTTGACCTAAATGACTAATGATGATAAATACAATCCACCTGTGTGTAATCAAGAGACAAAACTGCGACTCGTCAGTGAAGAGCACTTTGTCAGTCCTGTCTGGTCCAGCGACGGTGGATTTGTGTCCATAGGCAACGTTGTTGCCAGTGATGCCTTACAAAAGGCCTACAAGCCCTCAGTCCAGCCTCTCTCAGTCTACTGCGGACAGTCTCAGCACTGATGGGGGAATTGTGCATTCCTTGTGTAACTCGGGCAGTTGTTGTTCGGATGTACTGATCCTGTGCAGGTGTTGTTACACGTGGTCTGCCACTGCAAGGACAACCAGCTGTCCGTCCTGTCTCCCTGTAGCACTGTCTTAGGCGTCTCACAGTACAGACATTGCAATTTATTGCCCTGGCCACATCTGCAGTCCTCATGCCCCCTTGCAGCATGCCTAAGGCACATTCACGCAGATGAGCAGGGACCCTGGGCATCTTTATTTTGGTGTTTCTCAGAGTCAGTAGAAAGGCCTCTTTAGTGTCCTAAGTATTCATAACTGTGACCTTAATTGCCTACCATCTGTAAGCGGTTAGTGTCTTAACGACCGTACCACAGGTGCATGTTCATTAATTGTTTATGCTTCATTGAACAAGCATGGGAAACAGTGTTTAAACCCTTTACAATGAAGATCTGTGAAGTTATTTGGATTTTTACGAATTATCTTTGAAAGACAGGGTCCTGAAAAAGGGCCATTTTATTTATTATATATATATATATATATATTTTCCGAATATATTTTTACAACTCAGATTTACTAACAGTGGCACACCTTGAGACATTCAGAAAACTTGTTTTATGAGGTCTTTAGGCATAGATGCACACAGGTGGCAGGTGTTGCTTGTATTCCATTCTGAATCAGGTGATGTCATCAACTCATATGTGAGTAATAATTTCCGGTAGTTGTTTTGTTGTTATTTTATACAACACACCTGCTCCTGTACGTTTAAGCTGAAGGACTATGGCTCATGAAGAACTATGCTGCCTCCGGAAGTCCTGTAGATTACTCAAACCCTGGGTGACTCAACACTGGGCTTATTGGAACGGCCTGACCGGCTACTCTGAAATGAGCTTCTCTCCTGCAATTTATACTGTGACAAATCACAGAATACTCACATGGTTGTTCTTTAGATGAATCAGAGTTTTAAACAAAAAAGGAAAGAATTCTTACCTTCAGGATGTCCAGGCTTCGCTCTTTCTGAACCATCAGGCGAAGAGTATGGGCCACGTTAAACATGTGAGAGATCTGAAATAAAGAGTTAGAATTTTTTAAATATAAATATATATATAAAAGTTATTTAGTAAATAATGTCCCTGGCTATGTGAGTTGAGCAGCATTTCCCAACCCTAGTCCTCCAGTACCCCCCAACAGTAGTTTTGTTGTAGCCCTTAACAAACCCCTCCTTCAACTCATTGAGGGCTTGATGATTAGTTGACAAGTTGAATCAGGTTACAGTAAAAATGTGTTCTGTGTGGAGTACTTGAGGACCAGGGTTGGGAAACACTGGTGTAGAGTACCTGTTCCTTGCTGAACTGCCTGACAGAGAGGACGTGTTGTCCCACTAGGGGGTGGAGCACTGGGGAGGTCTGGAGGTGGACCAGGGGCTGCCCTGCAGCTGCCTCAGCCCGAGGGGACAAGATCCTGGCCAGGGGAGGGGGATGGCTGTAACCGTCCCCAGCTGCAGGGGCCATCTCTGGGGACAGAGGAACACCAAACGCTTCAAATACCACAGGAAAAATCCAACACGTGTGAATATTAATTCTTTTAGCAAAGTCTCTTAAAAGGATTGCAGTCTTTTCTATTTCCTGAGGATGAAACATGACAAACACCTGAAAAGCATGGATTATTACACCATATTTCAACGCGTTTTCTTTCAAAGCGATCCAAGCATTAGGAAAGCAGTCGGCTCAGAGCAAAGAGACATGGGTAGTGCAGCAACTAATGAGAAGGAACGGAATTGCAACCTTTTTCTAGCATCTCTACAACCAAGTATTCCATGACATACAGCTATTCAAAGCAGCTACCAGTATAACTCCATTGAAATGGTCTGCCAGAATATTACGCCAAACAGCCTTAACGGTAGCAGAGCTAGGAAATGTATTATGCGTAACAGCTGAGCTACGTCAAGCTTCAAACCTTCTCTGAAACCTTCTTCAAATGCTCTTCTTAATGCTCTCGCCCTTGAATCTTCAGCTGCTTAGAATTTCATGACAAAACGTTAGAACACAAGTGTTAGAGAGATGATACAAAACTGTGGTATTTAGCCAATACCACAGCAATTAGCCAGTGTACTGACATATTCAAAGCTATCGTTAGTGGGTTATAAATACGTTTCAGATTGATACGGCACTGAGCGTCATTTCAAAGACAGTTCATCGTAATAAATGTGAGAATCAAACAACTTCTATCGTTGATTTGACATTGATAGGGGCTGTGATCATACAGTCTCAGTAATGGGTGAAGAACATAGCAAATGGCCAATCAAAACAAAAATGCTTTTAATTCCTTCATTCCCTTCTCAACAATACACTTGTATCCATCGATAAAGCACAGTCCCAGGTCTTCCGCAGCAGAGTGAGCTATAGGTGGAGCCCCTGATTTAGACATTTCATTTAAATCAGCAAATGTACTCAGCCAATCAATCTGTCATGATGACCATGCAGCCTATAGTAGAGACAGTGGAATCACTCGTTATACGATCTTCGCTTTCTCAAACGCTTCATGTACGGTGCGCTTAAAAATCACATGATCAGTGGGTTCAGAGATGTAGATTAAAAAGGTTTACCAATGACATGCAAGTGCCATTTTGTGTGCATCGTCCTAAAACCTGTAAATGGACAGTGAATATAGCATTTATTGAAACGGACATTCACACAGCACTTTGCCACCGCAAGCAAGAGCTCAGTTAGGCAAGAGAAAACATTGGGGCTGTAGTACCTGGGGGCATGCCTGGGTCGGAGGACCTGTGAACGCGAGGCGGGAGCATGTAGCGGCCGTCCCCGGCGGGACGGCGAGGACTCTGGGCACATGTACGGATGCCCTCACATGGAGGGGTCAGCCGGGGGTGCTCTGGGGTCTGCCACACACAAAAGACACACAACAGCCTTAGTGCCACAATGCCTGCTAGTATGCTACATAAGCACATATTACTGTATCCGCACACTAACGTGACTGGGCGGAGCTGAAAGGGGTAGGACTGTACCTTTGGGACTTCTTTCACTGGCTCAGGGGGCTGGAGGAGGGGGATGGGTGCAGGCCAAGTCTTCACATCCTCCCCATAGCCAGGAGGGACCAGCACTTGTCCGTCGATGTAGGCCACCTCTCCTCTGAGCACCACTCTGCGGACTTTGCCTTTCACCTTCATGCCTTCAAAGGGTGTCCACTTGGACTTGGTGAACTGCATGTGTTCGGGGATGACCCACTCCTGCTCCAGGTCCACCTGGTGGGGGAGAGCAGGTCTACAATGGTCTTGAAAAGCCAAAACATTGATCATCTTTTCAATCCCTCTTTGTATTTCAATGTGGAAACCCAAAGATCTAAATCCTTGCCGTGCTGCCCATTTTACATGGTTAAAAACGCTCAGTGGTGTGTGCCTGTAGCTACCTCTACATAGGTGTTGTCCTGTGCGGGAAGGGAGAAAATTTTGCGGGGGTTGTCGTACAGGCGCTTGATGATATCGTCGATGGTGAGACGCCCATCGCTGACGGCGGTGAGGAGAAGGGGCAGCATGGTCTCAAGGCCGGGGTAACCTGGTGGGGGCTTCTCTGAGTTCTTCTCCTCCACTGAATGGGGGGCTGTTAGCCAAAACACACAGAAATATCAGAACTTTTGTATGGCAACACTCATCTTGTAATTGTGTGATAAAAAAAACAAGTAGGGGTTAACGGAGCCCTCACCGTTAGGGCTTCACGATATTGACATATATATATATATATATATATATATATATATATATATATATATATATATATATATATATATATTTTACTTGCGTTAGAGATCAAAAACATCAGGAATCATAGAAATTATATGGTTGTAATAAAGTAGGAACTTGGAATACAGTGCTGTTTGGCAAGACAGCACATTTTTTTTAAAGCCAAGTAGGAGTGTTGGTCAGTGTTTCCCAGGGGACCCAAATTACAGTTGAAGAGATGTTACATTGACAAACATTTTAGAATATGCTTCTTCTATTCCTCTGATTCAGAACTTGCACCCTGTATTAGCAGTCTGTATTAGGGATAAAGATTGCTAGACAGATTTGCCCTAGCACAGCACATTTTAGCTAGCTTATTAGCATTTAGTATTAGCAGCTAACAAAAACCTTTTTGGCACCGCAGGAGGCAGGTAGCCCCTTAATTGGGGAGGACGGGCTCATTAATAGCTGGAACGGAATAGAACACAAACACATGGTTTCCATGTGTTTGATACCGTTCCAGACATTATTATGAGTCGTCCTCCCCTCAGCAGCCTCCTGTGGTCGTCGGTACATGAGCAGCTTGCCCAGACTAACTAGTGTTTTGCAGAGAGATAAATAGCTACACAAACTAATAGTATAATACCCCAAAAACATGTGGATTTATATAAAGAGGCAAAGTGAAAAGCAGCATTGTTTTTTTTTTTTATAAATCTTTTGACTGCATGAATTGGCTTAGCTAGAGCAGCCTGCAGACTAGAGTGAATCTAATAGTAGGCACCAACTCCACCAAGGTTCGTTGAACAAAGCCTCTGGAAAAATGCTGCCTGCTTGAGTAATAGGGGCCGAGGCTTGGTGTTTGTAGATAGAGGGCGCAGGGCGGAAGATATGACAAACGGAGTAAACTATAATGGATTTATGGTGTAGCCCTACTCACCGTGGTCAGTTGCGAAGCAGTCAATGATGTCCAGGTGTTCCCAGAGGGCCTCCATGTCCTCCCGGGTGCCCAGCATAGGGCGGACCTGTGCCCGGCCGTCCCCAATGCCCACCACATTCTCCTCACACAGGAAGAGGTGGTGGGGCGCTACCTCACACGTCACCTGGATGCCCTTCTGCTTGGCTGCGCGGATGATCAGGATCTGGGGGAAGGGAAGGGTAGAATAGATGCCAATTCATTACATACTAGTAGAACAGAAAACATGGTTCTTTCTTTATCTTATGTGAGTTCTGATGTGTTGGTCTTAAAATGAATCACTTCAAATGGCACAAAGCTCATTTGTTAGATCATTTTTTCCCTCTAGCTACAGGTGTGTGTTCTTGCAGTTCATCTTAATGAAAGCAATCAGTGAGGACTCCTTCCAAGGTTTCTGCATGCCTCGATTGACACCTCATTCACCCTGGAGACAATGAACGGGCAACACATCAAGGCAAAGCAGTGCTATATTTGTATGTGATGTTCCAGGCGCCCATCTTACCTCCTCCTTCTTGGCCACATGGCAGATATGAACAGCTCTCTGGTACAGCTGGGCCACCATCAAGACGGCTGCCACAGTCTGCTTCTCTGCGTGTGCCACGATTGGCAGGTGCTTGGGCCACTTCTCAAAGTGCTAGTTCACGCAAAGAGAAAGCGCAACTGGTCAGCTCAAACAGATCAATGTGAACGACCTATCAACGACCTCATTCAGTTGATACCTACCTCCATCCACATTGAGACGTTGTCCATCTTCAGAGTGGAGTAGGTGTCGTTCAGATACATCTTCAGCCCAGCGGCAGAGTTAGCGATGGAGGGCAAGATGGTGGAGTTGTCTGAAGCCGCTCCGACGTAAAGGGCATAGTCACACCGACACCCTGCCTTGGCAAGCTGAGACGACAGAGACAAAACAGAGGAACAGCTCACGAGTAAACCTTCAGGTACTGATTTGACCCATTTTATAAAAAGGCATAATTTAATGTTTTGGAACAGACTAATTTAAAATATCCAGTGGTAAATGTCTTAATGACGATCTTCTCATTACCTTCTGGACCATGGCGAAGGAGCTGGGGTCGATTATGGCAGGTGCCGTGTTGGGCATGGCACACACCATGGTGACGCCCCCAGCCAGGGCAGCCGCTGTGCCCGAGGAGAAATCCTCCTTGTGGGTGGCACCCGGCTCCCGCAGGTGGACGTGCACATCTATCAGACCTGGCACCGGGGACAGGGGGAGGGGACTCGATGAGTACTGTTCAGAAACACTGCAGTTCCACAGGTTGACTGAAGGAGCTATCATGTATTGTCCAAATACAGGAAGAAAACAAGGTGCTTATATTTGAAATGAACAGACTTGACTTTTTAGCACAGCCCAAGCCTTACTGCTTACCAGGCAGGCGAATCAACTTCTGTGACGTCATACAGTCCACGTGAGTCTTGACGGGCGGGAAGCCGCCAACCAGACGCAGCGCCTACAATTACAGGAGCACATGCTTCAATCAGGACAGTCAACAATCTATGTAGAATCAACACAGCTACGTCAAACATCAGCAGTGGCTAACATCCCATCACAGCCCCCTAACTAACCTACCTGGACAAACAGCTTGGTGCACTTGATGTCAATGATGAGGGGCACGGAGTAGTCGATGGCCATGCGGCGGGTGCGGTAACCCTTGGTGACGAAGGAGGAGAGGCGTCGGCCTCCAGAGTTCCTCATGGAGAGGTTGATGACCATGTCAAAGTGGTGGTCCTCCAGGTATTCCAAGATGTTCCTCTGCTTGTCCTTGTTGGGGCAGTCACTCTCCTCCTCCTCAAATGGCCAGTCCACCGCCATCACCTGAAAGAGACCGAACATAACAAGTCGGTCAAATTCCGGAAGCAAATTGAAAAATGACGTTGTGAATTGAAAATGTCTCATTCTGGGATCCTGTTGAGAAGAGCCCACTCATCCTAGATGTGATGTACCTTGACTCCATGCTCAGTGTAGAAGTCAGCGGTCCCCAGACTGGCATACAGGTCATAGCCCAGACTCTCCAGCGCCTGAACAGTAGGCAGCAGCTCACTCTTGTTCTGCAAAGATACAATGAATATTTATGCACCACTGGCCTCTTGAAATGAATTTCCATGAAAACGTTTAGCTCTTTGTATTATAGTCAGTACCTTGTAACTGCCAATGGAGAGCAGAATGTTCTTCTTGGGGATCTTGAAGCCTGTGCTGAGCATGGCCTTCAGATAGGCCTCGTATCTGTTCTCTCCAAAGCAGGCCACCTCCCCAGTACTGGTCATCTCTACCCCCAGCACCACATCAGCTCCGGCCAGACGAGAGAACGAGAACTGGGGGACCTAAGAGACAACATATCCAAGTTGGTGTATGATCGGTGAAACAATAATTCAACTGGATTATTTTACAGTTGTGGACTCCTCAGTTGGGTTACCTTGACGCCCACGATGCCCACTCCTTTCATCAGGCCCACGGGCTCCATCTTCTCTCCCATGATGACGCGAGTTGCCAGGGCGACCAGATCCACTCCCAGAGTCTTTGAGACGAACGGGAAGGAGCGGGAGACACGGACGTTGCACTCGATCACCTTCAGCTGGTCATCCTGTCCAGAAAACACATTGGTTTGCAATTAAAGGCAACCGGACAGCCATTGGAAATCCCACAGGGAACAGAAACACACTTGTATGGTTGTGGGTGACATTCTGTTTGGCATGCTATTGGTTGTCAACCGCTGATTTGAAACTCCAAAAACAAAAAATGTCCTTTAGACTTTACCTTAGCGATGAGCTGCAGGTTAAAGGGCCCGGTGACCTGCAGTTCCTGTCCGATGGCATGGACGATCATCTTGATACGCTCCATGGTCTTCTGGTTGATGTCCTGGGGGGGCGTGACCAGGGTGGCGTCCCCAGAGTGCACCCCGGCGTTCTCCACATGCTCCGACACGGCGATGGCCATCACTACGCCGTCGCACGCCACCGCGTCCACGTCTATCTCCTGGAACAAAGAGAGACGCCAGTCAGGTCCAGACTATAGTTGACTAAAGGAGCTATCATAGATTTTTTTTTTAAAGGGGATTGTTCACCTTTCTTTGCAAATTGAAAATAAAGTGAATTATCCCTTTAAATAACAAAGCAGTAAGGCATTTCAAGCTAAGTAGTAAAGAATTTCCCAAGTCGTACCTTGGCCTCCTGGATGAACTTTGAGATGACCACGGGGTATTCCTTGGACACGGCCACAGCGCTGCTAAGGTACTTCTCCAGGTCGCTGTCTGTGTACGCCACGTTCATGGCCGCTCCACTCAGCACGTAGGAGGGACGCACCAGGCAGGGGTAGCCCGCAGTCTCACAGAACTTCATGGCTGACTGGGGAGGATACAATATAACATCCTTTGCCTTCAGAAAGTATTCACACCCCTGGACTTTTTCCACATTTTGTTGTGTTACAGCCCAAATTTAAAATGAATTAAATGTAGCTTGTGTGTCACTGGCCTACACACACACACACACAATGTCAAAGTGGAATCTGAAACGTCTCGAGGCAATCAGTACTCGACCCCTTTGTCATGGCAAGCCTAAATAAGTTCAGGAGAAAAAAACAATTGCTTAACAACTCACATAATATGTTGCATGGACTCACTCTGCATGCAATAAGTGTTTAACATGATTTTTAAATGACTACCCCATCTCTGTACCCCACACATACAATTATCTGTAAAGGTCCCCCAGTCGAGCAGTGAATTTCAAACAAAGACAGATTCAACCACAAAGACCAGGGAGGTTTTCCAATGTCTCGCAAACGGCCTCTATTGGCAGAAAAAAAACAGAGACTCTGAATATCCCTTTGAGCACTGTTAAGGTATTACACTTTGGATGGTGTATCAATACACCCAGTCACTATAAAGATAGTTGCCGGAGAGGAAGGAAACCGCTCAGGGATTTCAAATTGAGACCAATGGTGACTTTAAAACAGTTACACAGGTTAATGGCTGTGATAGTTTTCTTCTAACGATGGATCAACAACACTGTAGTTCCTCTACAATACTAACCTAAATGGCAGAGTGAAAATACGTTTTTTTTTAATATATTCCAAAACATGTATCCTGCTTACATTAAGGCACTGAAGTAAAACTGCAAAAAATGTGTCAAGAAAAAAACCTCCATTCTGAAAACGAAGCATTATGTTCGGGGCTAACACATTACGGAGTACCACTCTTCATATTTTCAAGCATGATGGTGGCTGCATCATGTTATGGGTATGCTTGTCATCAGCAAGGACTAGGGAGTTTTGTAGGATAAAATAAAACATATGTCTTTACTAAATATACAATAAAGCCAAGCACAGGCAAAATCGTAGAAGAAAATCTGGTCCTGTCTGCTTTCCAACAGACACTGGGAGACCAATTCAACTTTCAGGAGGACAATAGCCTAAAACACAAGACCAAATATACACTGGACTTGCTTACCAAGACGACATTGAATGTTCCTGAGTGGCCTAGTTAAAAAAAAAAAAAAATGTTTAAATCGGCTTAAGTCTATGGCAGGGCTTGAAAATGGCTGTCCAGCAATGACCAACAACTAGCTTGTTAGAGCTAATAATGTGCAAATATTGTACAATCCAGGTGTGCAAAGCTTTTAAAAGACACAGCTGTAACCGCTGCCAAATTTGATTCTAACATGTATTGACTCAGGGGTGTGAATACTTATGTAAATTAGATATTTCTGTATTTAATTTTCAATACATTTGCAAACATTTATACTTTTCCGTTATGGGATAGTGTGTGCCACAATTTCTATCCAACTTGAGATTGACTCATCTGCAACCAAGACCTATAACCTCGTCATTAATGGTTTGAAATTCAAAATTAATGGATTAGAAGCCCTGTTCTGTGCTGACCTCAATCTCAGTGAGTTCCTTCCACAGGGGCTGGCTGATGCCAATGGTGTCCAGCATGCGGGAGAACTTGAACCTGTTCTCAGCAGAGTCGATGAACTCCGGGGAGGTGCCCAATATACGACACTGCTGCCTGTGGAGGGACATGGCGATGTTGTTGGGCAGCTGGCCCCCCATGGACAGAATCACTCCCTCTGGGTTCTCCATCTCATAGATGTCCATCACAACCTGGAGGAGATAATGGAGCTTAATGGTCATGGCAACATACCATGCATGAAACAGGGTTTGATGGCGAGGTGTTGAGGCCCTTTGCTCAGGTGATAAAAGCATTAGATCAAGTAAGTTTGAATGTTGATTATTGTACGATGAAAAACAACAAAATAAAATGTTTGAAAGATAGTGAGTTGGGACCATGCCATCAGTCGAGCATTCTTACCTCAAAGGAGATCTCATCGAAGTAGAGACGGTCACACATGTCGTAGTCTGTGCTGACAGTCTCTGGGTTATAGTTCACCATGATGGTTTTATAGCCCATCTAAACAGCATTAAAACACAGCAAATCATGACAATATCAGCTTTTGTTCAACATTCTTCTAATAAATGAGAGCTATTCTGCACAAAGCAGAAATCGACTTACCTTCCTGAGTTCCATAATGCAGCCCACAGCGCACCAGTCAAACTCCACACTGCTGCCGATGCGGTAAACCCCAGAGCCAATTACTATGACATGGGGATCTCCAAAGCCCAGGTCGTTTTCTGTACCGTTATAGGTCAGGTACAGGTAGTTGGTGTAGGCGGGCCACTCTGCCGCCACAGTGTCGATCTGCTTTACCACAGGCAGGATGCTCCAATCTCTACGCATCTTCCTCACCGCCAGCTCCGTACTGGAGAGAGACATAGGTTTAATGGTCAGAGTTCAGACAAGTTCATTTTAAAAACAGACATTTCAAACCAAGTCTTTTTTTTCCCCCTCTCACTGCTCTGAGGAACTGAACCCAGACACACAAAACATAACCCAGACAGAATGTGTCCCATTCCGACTCGTCATCGTATCAATGAAGAATCTCTCATTTATTTTGTATGTTTTTCATGCACCCGCCTCAACTTTTAATGATGTTTTGAAACGTGAACAACGGGCTACAGGAGTTTCACAGTACTGTACCTCTGCACAGCCAGGGCAATCTGTTTGTCGGAGAAGCCCAGCTGCTTGGCTTTCCTCATCACCTCCAGAGGCATGGCGCTCTCGTCCTGGTTGTACGACTCCAGCACCTTCTCATGGTCCGTGATGTTCTTCATTTTGTGAAGGAACCAGCGGTCGATCTTGGTCAGGTCGTAAAGGCGGTCCACTGTATAGCCCGCCCTGAGAGCAGCCGCCAGAACAAAGATACGTTTGTCTGTCGGGGTCTGCAGCTCCTGTAAGACCACAGGACAGAGGCATGTCAGAACTGTTCACATAAAATGCAGCCAAGAGGAATAAGACAGGTAATAAAAGGTGAGTGAGCTTACCTCGTCAGACACTGGTTTGATGGTGTGGTCAAAGCCCACACAGTTCTCATCCACCATTCGTAGAGCCTTCTGGAAGGCTTCCTCAAAGCTGCGGCCGATGGCCATCACCTCTCCTACAAAAGGTCACAGACAAAAACTGTGTTAACCAACTATCAACCAACTCCTTTGTGTGAACTTGCAATGCAACCCGAGTGGTGGTAGAATCATCTGCCCCTACAGATAGCAGGCAGATAAGGCACTCTACTGCTCCCAAATTAGATCATTAATAAAAAAAAGTGCTTGTCCTCTTACCAACGCTCTTCATGGAGCTACCTATCTTGGTGCTGACGCGCAGGAACTTGCTGAGATCCCAGCGAGGGACCTTCACCACACAGTAGTCCAGACTGGGCTCAAAGTTAGCTGTGGTCTGGTTGGTCACAGAGTTCCTGTACAATAACAAACATTACCTGTTAGAACCATGGTATTAGTAGATCAATGCCAAAATGCAATTCTTAACCTGACATCAGGCCACAAAACGTGAATAAACTCACTTGAGGACAGGTAGCGGGATGCCCAATCCCAGCTTGGCAGCCACGTAGGCCAGGGGATATCCTGTAGCTTTACTGGCCAGAGCTGAGCTCCGAGACAGACGGGCATTCACCTCAATGATGTAGTACTGCAGCACAAAAACACTGATTTAGATTGCTATACAGTAGAAACATTTTAAAATATCAGAACACGTTCAGCGTTTCCCCCACAAGATTTTTTCAGCCGTGACAAAGTTAGGATGGGGGAGGCAGTGGGCGTAGGCAAAGGCGCGGTTTTAGAGGCCCTCCTCTTGGCTGCAGAGACAATATGTTGGTGTTTTAAATCTAATTTCCTGGAATTCTAAACATTGTCACGTGGAAAATATAAAATGTTACTGCTTTAAAGCAAGTTTCCTGCAATTCTACACATTTTGCCATTCTTATGCTGTGTTCGTATGCTATCGGAGTGACTCAATTATAACAAAAATCAAATGGGGGGCCCATGCCATGATATTTTAGATTCTCCCTGACTGTCCATCTTTTATTTAGGTGATCAAAGATGATCTTGTTTAAAAAATATATAGCTCCATCACCTTTTCTACATACTTTATATCTGGTTTTAGTCGTTTAAGTTCACATTGAAAACATTTAACCATCCCGAAATATACATTGTCTTTGCAGTGGACACAATTTATGGGAAACACTGATGTTTCGGAGGGTTAACACTAGTATAAACGATCACAAAGTCAGTATGGACCATTACCTGCTCAGACTCAGGGTTGAGGGCGTACTGGATGTTACACTCTCCAATGATGCCTAGGTGTCTGATGACCTTGATGGCGGTGTTCCTCAACATGTTGTACTCATAGTCGTTGAGCGTCTGACTGGGCGCCACCACGATGGACTCCCCAGTGTGGATACCCAGAGGGTCAATGTTCTCCATGTTACATACCTACAGGATAGAAAAACATCCTTAACATGCTTGATAAAGGAAGATTCACGTTTAAACAAATAAGGACGTATAAACTCTAAAGATTAGCCATAACAGTCAAATGCATAATAAAATTGAAAATAAAAACACATAGTAACAAATATACAGGTAACTGCCAAAATAACAGAAACACCTGAATGAGGGATACAAAGTATATTCAAAGTTGGTGCAATTAAGATCCCATCATGCTAAGGTTCATGTATAAAAAATGCTGGACAGGCTACCATGGCTATGCCCCGATAGGATGACATTGCCCCCATCCACAGGGAATGAGTGGTCACTGGATGGTTTGTTGAGCATGAAAACGATGTAAACCATATGCCATGTCTGTTTCAGTCACTATATCTCAACCCAATTGAACACTTACGGGAGATTCTGGATTGGCGCCTGAGACAGCGTTTTCCACATCCATCAACAAAACACGAGATTATGGAATTTCTTGTGGGAGAATGGTGTCGCATCCCTCCAATAGAGTTCCAGAATCTATGCAAAGGCCTATTGAAGCCGTTCTGGCTATTAAGACACTTGATGTTTCCTTTATTTTGGCAGTTACCTGTACATAGTACTTACATAGTAACAAATATATGCATAGTGATGTCCCTCTACTTACGGTGATACAGTTGTCGTAGGCGTCTCTGACCACCTCATACTCAATCTCTTTCCAGCCCTTCAGGGACTTGTCCACTAGGACCTGGGAAGTGTGGGCGAAGGCAGATGTCACCAGAGAGGTCAACTCCTCCCGGTTATTGGCAAAGCCAGAGCCCAGTCCGCCCAGGGCAAAGGCTGAGCGCACCAGGACAGGGTAGCCAATACGCTCTGCAGCCGCCACCGCCTAGGACACACAGAAAAGACCAGAACACATCAAAATACACATCAAAAAGCAAAAGCCCACAACAGTCAAACAGATTAACAGGCTGATTCCAATCAACGTACAAGTGACAATCAGTATGGGTCAATGTGTGTGTGAGAAGGAGAGTGTGCGTGACATGTCTCCCAAGCCCTTCTCCTTACCTGCTCCACAGACACAGCGGCCTCGCTGGGCGCCACGTGTTCATTGATCTCCTCCATCTTCTCCACAAAGATCTTCCTGTCCTCAGTCATCTCGATGGAAGCCACCGGCGTCCCCAGCACACGCACTGCATACTTCTTCAGCACTCCCCTCTTGGTCAGCTGCACCCCGCAGTTAAGAGCAGTCTGCCCCCCGAAGGTCAGGAGGACCCCGTCTGGACGCTCATTCTTTATCACCTGGACAGGCGAAACAGGGCAGAGGGTCAGTTCTCACTCATTGAATGAATATCAACCGTAGGTCAACCATGCTCCTTACTGATCTTCTATCAGTTCTGAGTACCTGAGAGATGTAATAAACATGCTTTGCTTGTTGAGCACTGATCAGAAATCAGTGACTGGAAGATGGCGCATGTAGCAGTGACCATTCCATTAGCCTTCCTTACCTGAGTGACATACTCCGGGGTGAGAGGCAGGAAATAAACCTTGTCAGCCAGACCCTTGGAGGTTTGCACCGTGGCGATGTTGGGGTTGATGAGCACAGTCTGAATGTTCTCCTCCTTCAATGCTTTTATGGCCTGGGGGAGGGTTGGACATAGTGTCTGATTAGTTCAAATACTCTTAAATGATACTGCTCCTAACACCTGCTGTTGGATCGTCACTGGGATTGGTAGTGTGTTTCACCTGAGAGCCAGAATAGTCAAACTCCCCAGCCTGTCCGATGGAGAGGCCTCCAGAACCCAGGATTAGGACTTTGCGTGGCCGAACAAATTCCTCCGGATTGGTAGATCCAGGATAGGTCAGGTGCTCTGTCAGTCTCTGCTTCACTAGAGGAAGGGAGAGGTGTTACTATACCCTAAAGGTGGAATACATATGTAAGAACAGTTGAGATGAACGCATGTCTAACCTGGTTTGCCACTCTTGCCCTCCTTGTGGTCTCTGACTGTGTCCAGAAACACATCAAACAGACTGACCAGGTCAGTGGGGCCTGCCATGTGCTCTGGGTGGAACTGGACACTGGAATGACATGGGTAAAACAATATCTGGTTTTCAACTTCCTGTATCTTGGAGGGTTATTTTGTTGTCTGCCATCTTTTCCAATTAGAGGCCTAGTGCAGTCAATTCTGTTTTCCTGTGTTTTGTATAACAGCTGATGAAAACACTGTAAAAGTGTGACAACATTTGATCAGTGTCATTTCCTGATAGTTGCTGGTTGAAAATACAATATACACAGGACCTTCTAATCAAGAGGTTTGCATTGGCAGGAGTTTCGGCTTTCCACAGTGACGTCACTATGCGGTAGAATGGTTAATGGACCAATAACAAAAGAGTTCCAAACCTCTGCAAGATAGTTTTCCCCTCTCAGACAGTCCTAGCAAAATTCTTGCTTGAGAAAGTTTGTCTCAAAAGCTATTTTTGCACATTTTAATAAAACATTTAAAGTGTTACCCAGAAATGTTTTGATGTAAAAAAAAAAACAGCTGCATTGGGCCTTTAAACAAGTTGAAAGGCTGGAAGCAGCGAATTAGTTCCCATTGGTAGATGGTACCTGAATATGTGTTTGGTGTTGTGCACGATGCCCTCACTGGTCTGGTCATTGGCGTTGGTGAAGAGCACGTCCCAGCCCTGTGGCAGGGTCAGGGGATCCACAGCAAAGCCATGGTTCTGAGATGTGATGAAACAGCGATCTGTGCCCTTGTGGATACAGGGCTGATTATGGCCACGGTTCCCATACCTGAAACAGACAAGTGTTTTTAGTCAAATTCTATTATTCAATGGTTGAGCTCTATTCCAGATGCAGATTCATAGTGCTCCTGCAGAATCCTTACTTGACACCTGCACAGTGCAAAGGTCTTGCTTTAAATCCTCTAAACTGTTCTGCTTTCCACTGACTGACTGCATTGCATTCCAGAGGGACAAAAGGAAGCTGGCATCTCATCTGGCCTTGAGACTAACGGAACGCTAACAACGTAACAATCCCAGTCTTACCAAAACAAACCAGGCCTTTCCAGCAACCCAGCTAGGCTATGTCCAAACATCTACGCTAAGCAGGAATGCTCATTTCACACCAGAACGCTCCCAGATAAATAAAGAGGGGCCTGGGGAGAACTGACATCTGAGGGAGGGGGCCAAACAATAGCAAAAACAGTCAGCACCACTGGCTTTGTTCTCTTTGAAACCAAACAAAGACAGTAAGCAGAACTTAAGACCTGAGGAGGTCTTGAGGAGAAAGAGAAAGTGACAAGTCAGGACAACCCTGTAGTGCCCTGTCCCTGTACTAACTTCATCTTGTAGGTTTTTGCTCCGATGGCGAGGGAGAGAAGCTGGTTGCCCAGGCAGATACCAAACACAGGCTTGGGGTTGTCCACACACACCACCTTCCTCACGTTGTCTATGGTCTCCGTACAGAACTGGGGGTCCCCAGGGCCGTTGCTGAGGAACAGCCCATCAAAATCTGAAAAGGACCGCAACTTTGTCAGCATAGCCAAAACAAATGTTATAATACAAACTATTTCACATACAATAGAACTTCATGGCATCATGGCTGGAACTAACTTTGCAGGTCAGATGCTCCAGGGTAAAGATTAAGGCAGGGGAGAGATAAGAGGCAAAACAGGGGAACAGGGAGAAATCTCTGAATTGTTTATGAAACCCAGTGCAGTAACCAGCTGTGACTAACCTGTGCTGTCCAGTGGGTGATCCCAGGGCACCACAGTGACACAGGCCCCTCTCTGACACAGGCAACGGATCTGGTTGTACTTAATGCCACAGTCTACAGCTGTGATCCTGACAGCACCACTGGGGTTGAACACCCGGGGCTCCTGCTCAACACAGACAGAAAAGGTACTTACATCCTGAGAAGGATTAGGCATCTGCCTAACCACTGTGGTGAGAGAAAACATTTGGCGTTTCACCGACTTGCAATGTGTTAAGCTACAGATTCAGTGTTATGCAATCCACACAAAACAACTGGCATTTGATTGCGGAAGTTTCAGGATCATAACACTAAAGAAGCATGACAGGGTCAAGCTTAAACATAGCAACACCGTACCTTCATGGACACCTCCTTGACAAGGTTCCTCTGGTCAGGGTTGTCAAATGGAACGTTGGCCTTGGGTGTTCCGTCCACAACCAGCTTCCCCAGCATTGTACCCTTCTCACGGATCTTCTTGGTGAGACGACGGGTGTCAACTCCTACAGTGTCACAGCAAGAGCATTAACTGCAACCTCTAGTGTAGAGGCTCTACTGTAGACAGCACATATCAAAACACAGATTCAGACAACATCTGATACAGTACCAGGATGTTTAGAATGATAACTCTACTGACCCTCTAGGCCGGGGATGCCCTGCTCTTTGAGCCACTGGTCCAGAGACATGGCTGAGCTCCAGTGGCTGGGGTTCTGGGAGACCTCTCCGACGATGAGGGCTGCAGCGTGGATCTTAGAAGACTCAAACCACTGAGGGGAAAAAATAATATAACATTACATTCAAACAGGTGCTTGGGGTCAACGAGGGCAATATACTTTTCTCCACCCACTATTTCTGTTGGGACGCTTCTGTGAAACGCTGATTCCATGCCAACTCCACCCACCTTGCTGAGTCCAAAGTCGCTCTCCTCATCCTGGGGTATACCATAGTTGCCCTGCAGAGGGTAGGTGAGGGTGAGGATCTGACACATGTAGGACGGGTCAGTCAGGGCCTCTGGGTAGCCAACCATGCCTGTCTGGAACACTGGAAAAAAATATCAGGTCAATTTTTCAGTTTTCATAGCAAAGTGCAAATTAGTGAGAAGTGATTCAATTCAGATTTGGCACATTTTGAAAAAGGTGATGCAACTTGAACTTTGGAAATGTGCACTGTGCTCCATTTATTAGTACACGTGGATTGAAAGAACTAGACCTTACAATCTAAATTAATGCTAGCTACATCCCCATTACAATGTATGGGACACGGTACAGCGGTGAGCTCCCGAGTGGCGCCGCAATCTAAGGCACTGCATCTCAGTGCAATAGACTACAGTCCCTGGCTCGAATCCGGGCTGTATCACATCCGGCCGTGATTGGGAGTCCCATAGGGCCCGGGGTATGCCATTATTGTATTTGTTAACTGACTTGCCTAGTTAAATATGGGTTAAAAAATACAAAATAAATAAACAGCAAGGACAATACAGGAGAAACATGTTCATAAGTTGTTCAAACTGACTGAAATTGAGTTCTGATTAGGTGGAATACAGCGATGACCAGAAGTGACTTTTGGTAGCAGGGTAGGAGAATTAGGTTATAGTTAGGAACAGGGTTAGCTAAAATGCTTAGCCGAAATAAGGATAAATGAAGGGGTCAGAGGTTATGGGTCATACTACTACAGGGCACGCACAACTTTGGGGGTTACATGCAGACCACTTTGTGGGTAACATATAGGTAGTTAACGTTACCCATTAGAATACCTGTATAACTTAGAACATAACTACATTAGACAGATGTTGCAATGCGATGGGCTAACTAGCTTTCTCCTCATAAAATACGACTTACCAACTTCACCAGACACTGACGCATTTGCCCCGAAAAGGCGGCCCTTGAACGTGGTCCCATCTTCTAAAATCAGGGTTGCCATTTTTTTAAATAAAATTGTCAATACTGTAATTATACAGAATCAACACAGTCTTTGATTCGATTATGGGAAGCAATATCAGCTTTTTGTCGGATCGATGCTTCAGTTCCGCAATGCTTGCCCACGTGAAACACACGCTGGCCAGATGCTAATGAGGATGCACGAGCAAAAATCTTGCTTGAAAATGGCTAAGTTAAAAGAAAGACAAATTATTGTGTTGGTTTATTTGCAAACAAAATAAAGCGTCAAAAACGACATGAAGGAATGTTGTATGCCGAAAACTGAGCGCTAGGTCCGCATGCCGCACTAACAGTGTGGAACTTTTCAGCGACCTCACCGTGTTTACATAGAACCCCACAGTGAAAACGTCATAATACCCATAAACCCTAGCGGTCAAACACGGAAATGGTTCCAGTCGTTATTTCATCATTCATTTTTAATTTATATATTAATTTATTTGTATTTTATTGTTACAGTAATAACAATATTACACATCAATGCATTTTTTTCATTGTATTCACATCATTCATTTTTCCCATAGGGATTTTAGAACCATGGAGAGAAAGAGAAGACACCTGTATAAGTTCCAGGAAAAGGTGGAGGTCATAATCTTCTCAAGTGCACTGACAAGGGAAGAGACAGAAGTGTAGTGACATGTCTGAGACATGGACGAACAAGGCACAATAATACATTTAAATTGATGGAGAAACTTTCGACTGGGTGGTGTGATTATTGTCAAATGTAGACAGTGGAACATGTTATTTTTATTTATTTAACTAGGTAAGTCAGTTCAGAACAAATTCTTATTTACAATGACGGCCTACCAGGCCAAACCTCCCCTAACCGGACGATGCTGGGCCAATTGTGCACCTCACTATGGGACGCCCGATCACGCCAGTTGTGATAGAGCCCAAGATCAAACCAGGGTCTGTATCAATGCCTCTAGCACTGAGATGCAGTACCTTAGACTGCTACGGCACTCGGGAGCTCCTCTATTTCAGTGCCAGAAATATGTGAGGGAAAGGGACCGATTGTTATTAGATTTGAGGAGTAATGGGGTTTAAGAGCCAGGATTAAGTGAACTGCTGGGGAAATCTTCAGGGGATGTATTATTTAATTAAGTATTTCTTAGGGAAACAAGATTATTGGGTAGGATTAGACCTTCACTGTCTTTGGTCCACACTTCAGTCCAGTTGGTAGTGGTAATGCAGCTTAAAGTTGGTCGCCTACCCCATATAAAATTCACAGAAGAAGAAGAAGATTTTAAGACCAATTCAAACAAGGGGATTGTTCAAACGTTGCTGCCTACAGTGCAGCAGTGGAGGCTGCTGGGGGGAGGACGGCTCATAATAATGGCTGGATCGGAGCAAATGGAATGGCATCAAATACATGGAAACCATGTGTTTTATGTATTTGATACCATTCCACCGATTCCGCTCCAGCCATTACCACAAGATCGTTCTCCCCAATTAAGGTGCCACCAAACTCTTTTTTGGTGCCACCTTAATTGGGGAGAAAAGGTTATTTCTCTACTGACCTGGTGGGCATTGGAATGGGCTACAGCTGTCTGGGCGAAAGGAGAGGAGGAGCTAGATTCTTATTAGGGGTTCATGGCTCTGTTTAAATGCATTTTCGATCATCCTGTGGAGGGCAGAGAGGGGGGTCAGCGTCTGCTTCAGCTACAGCAGGGGAATCAGACGGCTGTTGAGTATGCGCTCACCTTCCGGACAGTAGCAGCTTCCAGTGAATGAAATGATCCGCTTTGCACACTAATCCGAAGAGGTCTGCGTGAGAATGTCCAGAGGGAACTGGAATGTCGGGACAACAACCTGACCCGGGACGCACTCATTGCGATGGCCATATGCCGGCTTCTCTCCCTCCTTCGGCGAGTACTCGGGATCAGCCCTCCTTGCCCACACAAGTATGTCAGAATCCGGGATCCACTAGAGCAGAGGGACAGTCACGTGATGTTTCAGAGTATTCCAGATTCAGCTCTTCATGCTAGACTCTTTTTGGTGTCCTTCACTCTGGCTGACTGTCCCTCATGCACTGTGTATACAACTTTAGTGGATTCCGGCGCTGCAGAGAACTTTATGGATCAGACCCTTGCCTCCTCCCTAAACATTACCATCTACCTGCTCTCCTCTCCTTTTACGGTTCAAGGTCTCGATTGTCGGCCATTAAGATCTGGGACCATCACACACATCACTCAACCACTCACTTTCACCATGGAGTACAATCACCAGGAGAGCATCTCCTTCTTCAAGTGCACCAGTTCACAAAATCATCCTCGGCCTCCCTTGGATCCAACACCATAACCCTACAATCTCATGGTTGAGGATGAAAATCACAGACTGGTCATCTGAATGCCCGGAAGACCTGCTTCCCTGTCCCCTGTGGAGCCACGTCGGTTGAGAGTCCTATAGAACTGCTATTCCGTATGTGCTCAAACTAAGTCCCCCCGGAATGCTCCAGCAGGGAAGCTCCTGCCGCTTGGTCACATCATTGACCTTGGTCACATCTATCACTGACTTTGTAACCGATCTTCCCACCTGTTGATGGTTTCACCACCATTCTGGTGGTAGTGGATAGATTTTCAAAGTCATGTCGATTAATCCCTCTTCCTGGTCTCCCCACTGCTCTCCAGGTTGCTGAGGCACTCTTCCAGCAGGTCTTCTGGAATTATGGCCTTCCCGAGGACATCATCTCCGATCGTGGCCCCCAATTCACTTCACGAGTTTGGAGGGCCTTTTTGGAGAAGCTCGGGGTTACGGTCAGCCTCACTTGCCAGTTTGTCAAGTCAACCAGCGTTTTTGTGTAAGCTCCTGCTTTTTCCCCAGTCTCTCTTTTCTCAGCCTCCTGGTTTTTGACCCTTGCCTGTCCTGACCCTGTACCCACCTGTCTGACCACTCTGCCTGCCCCTGAGCCTGCCTGCCATCCTGTACCTTTGCCCCACCTCTTAATTACTGACATCTGCCTGACCTGAGCCTGCTGTCCTGTACCTTTGCGCCTGTTGCTGTAATAAACATTGTTACTTCGACACGGTCTGCATCTGGGTCTTACCTTGATACCTGATAGGTGGGTGAGTTACAAATGGAGAAACAACTGGATGTGTAAGGTATTTTTATTATGAAATACTAGGTAAACTCCAGCAGAATGAGAGAAACACAAAGACTCAAAACAAGGAATTCCGCCATGCCTAATTTATGTAAATGTATATTGCTGCTGTCAATTATGACCTGCACGTTTACCACTGCATTCAGTCTGAACCCTAGAATAAGCAGGAGGACAGCATTACACAACTGGGAAAAACGGTAGCAAAAAAACAGAACACCACAACACTTAAGGTTCTTACAGACAGGCTGCGGTAAGTGGCAAAGAGGTCTCATAGACTTCAATGGGAATAGGGTGGTGGGCAGAAAAATGCAAGCAGTTTTGCAAGCGACACGGTTTGTGGTGACTGGCCGCCGACCAGAATGCATCTTGTCAACCACTCAAACAATGCATTAATGACAACATTCCAGCTGACAGCAACCGGGACCGCTGGTCTCTACACACAGCAGGTGATTTCTCACGGTTCAATTGCCGTTTGATAATATATCCTCTTAAATGTAATGGCAAAATGTAGATTTCCACCTAAATAGGCATACCCAAAAGTAACTGCTATTCATGTGTAATTATATGATTCTGACATGCAAGAACTTGGTATATTTGGAAAGATGACATCTGGAAGATTATGAGGAAATGATCAGAAGATAGGAGTTACAGTATATAGTTCAGAATAAACAAGCTCAAGCACACACAAAATAACTTTTATTTTTATTTTGAAAGTCATCTTTCATTAAAAGTGAATTAAGTGAATAAGTGAATTAGTCAGCTATAAGTGAATTATTGCTGACTAGAGCTGGAAACACATCAAATGGCTTCCACAACATGTGAACAATACCAGGGAAAAAATGGGTTTGATAGACCTAACAACTAGAAATGGGCCGATGTTTTAGTAAGTGGTGTCAAGTGTGGTTCCTAACAACCTAAGGAATAATTTGATGCCCCCCATGTAGCTATATCTCAAACACAGACCAAATCGAAGCTTACCTTGTAAGATGTTTGAAAACACGCAGACGAATAAGATATCCTCATTATCTGTGAAGTCCAAGGAACAACAAGGTGAGTACAAAAATGTATTGTATGCTGCTGCCTAAATGATGTAATATACCAGGGAGATATGTATATGGTAGCTAAGAAAGTAATATTAAGTGTATGTTGTGTAGTAAGCTGTTAGTAGCCCATGTGCCTCAACCTAATAATTTGTCCCCGTTTCCCCTACTTTCGCCTACTGTTCTGACTTGGTAGTGCACATGTAGCCTATAGCCTGTTTTAGAGAAATGTAATCATCAAATATTGTAAGAGCTTTCAATGTCTGCTTATATGCCCCCTTTATTTATCCTACTGTTCTGACTTGGTGTACAGGGAGAAAATTGTAAGAACTGTCCATATTCTGAATTCTGTTGCTGTACATTTCAAAAGTGTTGAATAAATAGTTGTATTGACCAAGTCCGTCCTTCGAAATTACGGATTGCCTCTTATCCACTCGTCGTTCCCTTATGGCATCGTTTGTACATCTCAATTGTCAGTAGAAACCACATTTGTTTAAGAAAGTCAGCCATACCAGCTGTTTTTTTCAAAGGCAGTAAATGAGGCTGAATTAACTGTTTCAGTGCCAGACAAGGCTACACTGATGTGTGGAGGTGTAGCAGTTGTAAGGTGTTGCGACTGCTGTTGAGCACCGTTTGTCACCATTATAGTGCAATTAATGTATTGTTTAGTGTTGTGTAGTGGAATTGCTGGCATGCATCTACAATGTTCTTGTTTTTTGTTTGCCGCACCAGGATATACATGCTAAAATCGCCACTGAAATAAATACAACATCCCCTGAAGATTTTCCCAGCAGTTCACTTAATCCTGTCTCTTCAACCCCATTACTCCTCAAATCGAACAACAATCGCTCCCTTTCCCTCCCATATTTTTTTATTTTTTTTATTCTTTTTATTATTATTTTAATTTTACCCCTTTTTCTCCCCAATTTCGTGGTATCCACTTGTCTCATTGCTACAACTCCCGTACGGGCTCGGGAGAGACGAAGGTTGAATGTCATGCGTCCTCCGATACACAACCCAACCAGCTTCTTAACACATGAAACTGAACAGCTAATAGCGATATCATATCATCTTTTCAGAGGTTAAGCGTTAGCATGGGGATGTAGCTCAGTGGTAGAGCGCATGCTTTGCATGTATGAGGCCCCGGGTTCAATCCCCGGCATCTCCAATGTAGTTTATTTTGCATTTTAATAGCACTGTTCTATTTGATGCGTTTCGATGTAAAGCTAGCTTTGCTAGCTGTTATTATATTTACAAATATTTTATAGTTAAAATGTAAAATATATATATATCCAAGCTCTGCATACTTTCGTGCGTGCTGTCGTCAGACGTTTTTGGGTAACACGCCCACATACGTGCCAGACAACTGTAACCAGGGTGAACGGATGTTTTGAAAAATGTCTGCCTCCATTATCAACATAACCAATTCTAACGTTAGCTAACGTAAACAGCAGTAACTTCGGGATTATATTATAAAGACTACACATTACATCAGTTACATAGATTAGTATAGATTTCAACCATGCAACTAAAGCATCTGAAGACGCTTTTAACGCCCCAAGTAAGCTCGGCCATTTTATTACTACAGTAGCTAGTAACGTTAACCACCTCAGCTAACGTTAGCTAACAAACTAGAATGCTTTGATGACTGACGTTAGCTTGCTGCTAGCTAGCCCTAGTATACCTCGATGTGTTATGTACTGAATTTTCTACCTCCAGCTTCACCGTAAATGTATATATTGCTGCCACCAGCCCCACATTGAAAGTCAGTATTACAGGATAGCAGTCTCTTATTTTCCTGCATCACACTAAACAGAAATCTCCACACTTAGTGCCCTTTAGGTCTCCAACCTAGGCTATTGCTGTTATCTGTCCCTTCATCTCACAGCACTTTTCTCAACCTGGTCATGTCTTTCGGATGGTCTGATGGCACACGTGGTGCAAAGTATACTGTCACTTAGGCACAGTTACTTATTCAATTCCCACCTTAAAAGGGAACAGCATAGGTTTCTTCACCAGCGTCAATAATCCAGAGTAATACAGATGTGAAATGTATACAACTGCATCCCGATGAGATTCGGTTTCATGTGGCGATATCCAGATGAACAATGTCTTTGTGCGTCTGCATTGCTTGCTGTTTGGGGTTTTAGGCTGAGTTTCTGTATAGCACTTTGTGACATCTGCTGATGTAAAAAGGCCTTGATAAATACATTTGATTGATTGATTGATTGATAGATATCTAGCAAGCCTCAGCAAGTGTCCTTAACTAGCTAGATAACTTTTTACTAACGTTAGCTAACTTATGTCCATTTTTTTCTTCAACTGAAGGTCCTAGAGGTCAGGGTGTGTAGACTTTTTGGGGTGTGTGTGTAGACTTTTTGGTGTGTGTCCAGAGGCAGGATTGACGAAAAACACTGCCAGGTTCACTGAGGCTACAGCTAGTTACCCGTGTGAAGTAACTATACTGACATGGTATCCAATTTGTTGTCCCTTTACCACAGGAGGGAGCTGCAAAAGTGACTTGTATGACATGGGCACCGAATAATAGCAAATTTGCTGTATGCACTGTAGACAGAGTGGTCTTACTGTACGATGAGCAAGGAGAGAAAAGGGATAAGTTCTCTACTAAGCCTGCAGACTCTAAGGTTAGTAGGCATCTCAGTAGTCAAGTTTGACTATCATGTAATCCTCTCATCAATGGTGTACACACAACTTTTTGTCTGACCAGTTTGATACCGGAAGCTTTTCCCAGAAACACTCACACACAGCTTGCAACTGAATCTGGATTTTCGATAGAGTGATAATGTTCTTGTGATATGTATCTTCTTGCAGTATGGAAAGAAGAGCTATGTTGTCAAGGCCATGGCATTTTCTCCTGACTCCACAAAAATTGCCATTGCCCAAACTGATAACATAATCTATGTCTACAAAATCGGAGAGGAATGGTAAGAATGCTTCTGGTATTTGTATTTAGGCTAGGTTTGGATTCACAGATGGCCCTCTCTACCATCTCTTTGTCTCAAGTGTGATGTTTCTTCTTTATTTCTCACAGGGGTGAGAAAAAGGTCATCTGCAACAAATTTGTACAGACAGTAAGTAATCACACATTTCTGGGATGAGATAGAACTATGTTCAAGCTCTCTTTTGAGTTATTTACCAAAATACAAACAACAGTCAATTTAAAACCAATCTCATTGTGTTTCAGAGTGCTTTGACTTGTTTGCTATGGCCAGCAGAACACGCTATCGTTTTTGGATTAGCGGAGGGAAAGGTAAGTCATTTACACAATCAATGTTTTTTTACTGCCAGTATTTTCAATTACAGGAAGTACTATGAGTTTTCAGAACATTGTGTTGGATCTTGATAAGTTTTGTTTGCTTCCTCCCAGGTTCGCCTTGCCAACACAAAAACAAACAAGTCATCTACGGTCTACGGAACAGATTCCTATGTTGTCTCATTGACATCAAAGTATGTGCCTTTCTTTCTTTTTCTTTCTTTAAACCCTCTCATTCAAAGTTATAGTCTGATGTTGTAGCTCGAATGCTGTACTCCTCTCTGTCTGCTAGTGTTTCTGGGAAGGGCATGCTCTCAGGCCATGCAGACGGGACTGTTGTAAGATATTTCTTTGATGACGAAGGCTCAGGAGAATCTCAGGTACTGTACCCAATACTGACATTAAATCATTTCAATGTGTCCCTGGGAATTTTCTCAAAGTACTCCTTGGGTCAAACCTTTTGCTCTCACATTTCACTTTTAAAAAAAAAACATCTTATCAGGTAGATGCGTTGATGCATGTCTCTCCAATCTTTTTACAGGGCAAATTGTTGACCCACCCTTGCCCACCATATGCCTTGGCATGGGGCACCAATAGCATCATAGTGGCTGGATGTGACAAGAAGATAGTGGCCTATGGCAGGGAGGGTCACATCCAGCAGACCTTTGACTACAGCCGAGACCGCTCGGAGAAAGAGTTCACTGTGGCTGCCACCAGTCCCAGTGGACAGTCTGTGGTCATCGGCAGCTATGACCGGTCAGTCTTCATTTTGATACATCAGTATACAAGTAATAAGCATGATATTACAAACTTATCTTACATTGCATGGAAGCAGGAAGTTCTGAGTGATAAACTGTTTTGTTCAAATTATATAATTTCAGATTGAGAGTCTTCAACTGGGGTCCTCGGAAAGGTGCATGGGACGAAGCCTCCCCTAAAGAGATTCCAAACCTGTACACCATCACTGCCTTGGCCTGGAAGAAGGATGGCTCACGCCTCTGTGCAGTGAGTAACCATACATGAACGAACACACCTGTTCGCAACAGTAATGAAATACTTGATTTAGCTCCCAGTACTGTAGAAAGTAGACTACACGTTGCCTTTCACAGCTTTTCGCAATTCTAACTTTTGTGACAGCTTCATAAACATGTTTTTGTCAATCCCTGTGTTCAGGGTACACTGTGTGGGGGAGTGGAACAGTTTGACTGCTGCCTACGGAGGAGCATCTACAAGAACAAATTTGAGATTACTTATGTGGGACTGAGTCAGGTACGTTGTGGTATTCACCTCCTTCAGTTCAGAACGATAGCGGGGCACTGCAGTTCATCTGACGGGGAATGTTCAACTTGAGTCCTTGAGTTGTGGCTCAGAGACATGGTTGTATTGAGCTTCACTTATCATCACACCACCCTCCCAACAGTTCTTTGTCACTTATTTCCTTGCGGGTTTGAGGCTCTGACTTACTAACTGAACAATGTGTCTCCAGGTGATTGTAAAGAACCTGTCTACAGGGATGCGGGTGGTGCTGAAGTCCCATTACGGCTATGAGATAGACGAGGTGAAGATCATGGGGAAGGACCGCTATCTGGTGGGCCACACTTCTGATACCCTGCTACTGGGGGACCTGGCCTCCAACAAGCTCAGTGAGGTATGATGGTCTGGCCATTCACGAATCCTTTACTCTGCTAGTTCAGGTAATTCTTTCTCTACCTGCTCATGTGTGTGGTATACAGACTCGAATTTGAAGTGAGCCGTTGGAAGAATCAAGACACTGAGTGCAAGAGATGTTTTTTTTATGGCCCACCGTCCCCTCCTCTGTGTGAATATTCTTCCATATTGTCTGTGGCACAGTGAGAAACAAATTGCTCTATTAGAAGTTCCAAGGACTTGTTTTAAAAGTTCAAGGGCTGTCACGGTTCGGTGTGCTAATCCCTGTTTAACGGAGCATTTTCAAAGAGCCTTCACTGGAGCTGGAGTGCTGCTGTCGGAAATGACAGACATACGCGATAACAGGCTGCAGTATGTATGTGTGTGTGATGTAGTGTAAAGCAGGAAGTGACGCCCACCGCACTTCGCCCCGGGTAAACAAAGACCCCTCTGCCGTTCTTTTTTCAGGTTGCATGGCAAGGCTCCGGGGGGAATGAAAAATTCTTCTTTGAAAATGAAACGGTACGATTCCATTCTTCTGTCCCTGTTTAGCTTTGTCTGCAGTTAATGTGCTGTAGTGAGGAGTTTTCAGGTTCTGCAATCCCAACTTATGAATAATAAAATACACGTCATGTCCCTGTTAACTACCTGTCATTGCTTCTTGAACATAGGAATTCCGAATTCTCTCCTAATGTTAGGGAGCCAGCTGCTGACTGTGATGTGTTGTGTCAGGTGTGTATGATTTTCAACGCTGGGGAGCTGACGCTGGTGGAGTACGGCAGCAACGACATCCTGGGATCAGTGAGAACTGAGTTCATGAACCCACATCTAATCAGGTTGGCTTTCACTCATTCTCCTCGTAATGCATATATTTATAGCATATTATAATATAGAAAGCAGTTGCATTTTCTAACGTCACTGAGACATTTTTTGCTTGTCTTCTACTCTTATGTGAAGAATGGCCACTAGGTGGTAGTGTTGAGCTTTTGTTTGTACATGACAGTCGGGCATACTTTGAATGCACGAGAAGGGCAAGCGTTTTGCATGCAGCTGTCAAGTCCGTTTTCAGTGCACAAAGTTAGTCATTACAAATCCATCCTAATGTATTCAGGCTGTCAAGATTGTCAGATTGGAGATATTTCTGTGCTAATGTTTTGGATGTTCAGTTTTAACATTCCCCCTCTGCTTACGTATATGTCTACCCCACACCGTGTCTGCATCTCTAGTGTTCGTCTCAATGAGAGGAAACAGAGGGGGGTTGAAGGCAACAAAAAGTTAGCTTACCTGATTGACATCAAGACCATTGCCATTGGTAAGTGTGTGTGTCATGTCCTGAATATGTGTGATGCAGAGTGTTTGCTCCTTGAGATGGTGAACCGAGGACACGAAGACATGACTTCTGTGCTGCAGAAGGGTTGTCTTCTGGTCAAGGTCAAGCCAAGGTCATGACTCTGGTGCTTGTTGACTACAGCTTTTATTCTCAGGCCTTTAGTTTTTCCAGAAATGTAAAATTGTGTCGTGTTTTTATCTAGGCTATTACTATCTAGTGAAGGAATTTGCATCCAGAGTGACAGTGTGAAGTAATTGCTAAATATTTTAACTAAAAGTGTCAGTCACCTTCACTCCAAGGCCAAGTTCCAGCCCTCCCATCCATTCTTATTTGCAGATAAAGAGAGTCTAACACACAAAGACGCTGACCTGCCCTTTTTGTGATGGATGATACCTATTCATGTAAAGGCAGGCAGGCGCTGCTCCGAGCGACTTGGTCCCCACGTTGCTAGGTATTGATTAGGTAAACGACTGTTTGATTTTAGCGGGCCCACCCCATCCCTCTCAGACCCCACTCCTCCCCTCTCTCCCCTGGGGCAACTTAAGACGCTAGCGCCTGTGAGGGCCAGTAGAGAATGATGCTGAGACAAACAGGCATATGCCGCTTCCAGATAACGGGCCTTTCAATTAGGCGCTGACCCCATGGTGGGCGGGGTGGTGGGCGGCGGTGTAGAGTCTAAAGCACGGCCCAAGCCCAGACCCCGCCGCTGTGCAGGGCTGAGCTGAGCGCCATCTGCCCAAGCCCTGTCCACTTCCTGTGCTAATTAAGTCCAGGCATGTCCTTCTGTCGCTGCCGAACAGTTTTTTTGTTCAGGTGGTGAAAATGAGAAACAACCTCCATCCAATTTATTTCTCCCCTTTGAATGACAGGAGCAGTTTCTCTTTTTTTTTTGTCGCTTCTCCCCTCCCTCCCTCTTTCCTTCCCTCCCTCGCTCTGAAAGTGTAAATTGGAAAATGCTTTTTTAGCTTCTCAGAAGCTTGATTACAGAATAAAAGGAGAAGCGATGCCAGACCTCTCTGTCACATGATCCATTAGAGAATCATAGATGTTTGTCAGAGTGGATGTATACTACTGTGAACACTGACATATTCATATTGCATCATGGCTTTGTTCTGTAGGCCCCTCACTTACAACATACCGTTTTATCTCTTGTCTCTAGCAGATATATAGATATATAATGTGGCTTTAAACACGATACACCACCTAGTAGTACAAACTCTGGAGTTGAGAATGTTTTCCTTCTCGGTCTCTCGATGCCACCAGTCATTGATTGCTGCTACGACCTCGAGGCACAGCTCAGGTAATCTCTCTCCCTCCCACTCACAGTGGATCTGGCCGGCGGATACAACCTGGGAACCATCAACCACGACTCCAAGATTGACTGGCTGGAGCTCAATGAGACGGGGCGCAAGCTACTCTTCAGGGACAAGAAGCTGCGGGTGAGGCAGCAGCAGCAGCTCAAAGTAGCGGGCTGCCTAGAGCTATGCCTGTTTGATGTGCTCGCCCTGGGCAAAGGATGCCAAGCATTTTAATTGGGAATCCCTTTGGGAGCTTTTGACTGAAAAGTGACTCATTGTACTCAGATGTTTCGCTATGGTTTAGAATTTGTTGTCGAGGACCCAGTAGAGCTGAAATTCTGGTTTTGAAAGGTGCATTACTGCTCGGATTTGAGTTTATTTCAGTAACAGACCTGCTTCATGTGATTCCTTGCATCACTGCCTAATCCTCTAACTCTTTTCTCTCTCTCTCTCTCTCTCTCTCTCTCTCTCTCTCTCTCTCTCTCTCTCTCTCCCTCAGCTCCACCTGTATGACATAGAGAGCAGTGTTAAGACCACAGTGTTGAGCTTCTGCTCCTACGTGCAGTGGGTTCCTGGCAGTGACGTGGTGGTGAGCCAGAACAGAGGCAACCTGTGTGTGTGGTACAACATCGACAGCCCAGAGAGAGCCACCATGTTCCCCCTCAGGGTGAGGGCAGGCGCAGGGGGGGGGGTCCGGCCAGCTCATATGCTACTGGCAGGGCTAACGTTAGTCACCGTGTGGCTGAACTACTGAGCTGACTACTTTCTGTTTATAGACCTTGAAGTTTAATACCCAATGTGACCAACTGTGTGTCGCTCTTCTTTTTCACCCCCCAGCCGCTCAGAAACATTAATTTAGTAATGCCTGTGTTCTTATTGTCCTCCTCTGTCTTGACGAACCTTTGATTAAGTCTCTGAGTGCAGTGAAAGGCACACAGTGTAATTATCTCCTAGCAGGTAGAACTATAAGGGCTGAGAATAGGGCTGATTTGGCCTCTCTGTTTTCCACAGGGGGATGTGGTGGATCTGGAGAGGTCCAATGGTAAGACAGAGGTGATTGTGACTGAGGGGGTCAACACTGTGTCCTACACCTTGGACGAGGGCCTTATCGAGTTTGGAACAGCTATTGACGATGGCGACTATTATAGGTTAGTATCTACCTTGTAAGAATGCAGTGGGTCTTTCGGAATGCACAAAAGTGGCAGCTTACAATGTATTACAATTCTAGTTGCTGAATTGGTTTTTGATAAGATCCCTAATTGTGCAACATCCAGGGTGGAATTCATGTGGGTTTAGAATGCAACTATTTTGGTCTGCATTCCACACTCAATGCCGCCTATTTGAAGTGCATGTAGTCTATTTTTGACAACTGCCACTTTTCTTCTTCAAAGAGGGGCTTAGGTGGTGGGGTCGTGGCAATGGGTGCTGTCGATCCCTTTCTGAGCGGCTGAATTTTGTAGAAATTCAGCCACCTTGACACTGTAGAGAAATGTGTGCATTTCAGAACATTTCATACAATGAATTCTATTAATTTGGTCTAATGGCTAATACTGTGTTATTTTGCTCAGACATACTCACAAAATGAATACTGCTATATTCATTGTTTTGGGAATCTTAAATTCTCCCTGACTATGTAGCTTTTATTTTGGTGATTGTTAGTTCTCAAAGATTATATTATACAAATATATATCTATATCTTTTCTACATACTTTGTATATGTACATATTTAGTTGTTTAAGTTTACACTGAAACATTTTTAAATCCCGAAAATTCAATTGTACGCTGTTTGGACTTAGGAGGACCGAAAAAATGCTTAGGCGGAAAAATGTTCAAACTGTCACCCTATAGCTGCAAAAAAGAGGGTTGTTTTTCTGTTGAATCTGTTTTTTCTAGTTACACTTTGTTGCTCTCTCCTGCTGTGAGCTGTCCCTGTGGATGGTCCTGCTGTGTGACTCACGTGTGTGTGTGTGTGTGTGTTCCCTCAGAGCTACAGCGTTCCTGGAGACTCTGGAGATGTCCTCGGAGACGGAGGCCATGTGGAAAACTCTGAGCAAACTGTCTCTGGAGGCCCGCCAGCTCCACATCGCAGAGAGGTCAGCACAACGGGGGACCACACGCATACTGCGTCACTCATGCCTCAACATACACTCATGTCGTTGTGCGTGTCCCCAAGGGGGCTCGGTAAAACCTAAACAACAGCACCGTTAGGCTTATCTTCTAATACAATCCTTTCTCTCGCTCTCTCTTCGTTTTAACTTGTGAAAAGTGACTCGCCTCCCGTGAAGACGTTTAGCCCGGAGCAGCCTCCTCCCTCCTCAGTGTTTTTATCTGAGCTATGCGTACGTGACTGGGGGGGAGGGGGGGGGGGGAGAAATAGTACAGCGCTAAGCAGTTCACCCAGAACTGAGAGTACTCTGTGTCACGTTGAAAGATGTGTCCCTGGCTAGAAAAAGCTATATCTCTCTCAATAGGACTCACTTAACTTACTCTGGTGGTGCTTACTTAAGCTTTTGTGATTTTTTTTCTTCTTCTTTGTCTCTCGCTTTTTCTGCAGGGTGAAAGTTAGATTTGACTGTAGCATGGCATCAGTAACGCAGCGGCCGTTCCTGATGTATGGGGGTTGATTTACATAAATCATGCAGAGGGGGGGAAAAAAAAGGTTTTGTCTGCAGAGGAGAATGTAAATGAAGGAGGGTAGGTAGCTAAAAAGAGATGCTCCTCTTTTGATTGCGAACGCAGCTTGTTAGTGTGATGCAACTTCCCCGAAAGCTGGTGATACAGGCGGCCTAAGTTGGAAATCCGTTGAAATGTTCACCCCTGGCGCTGTAGCATGGCTGAAGGCTGTCGATAGAACTCCCTTGGTGTTTGTTTTAGAGGTTATGTCAAGAGTTTTTTTGTCTGTACACCTTTGTTTTTGCTGCACCCTCAGTGTGCCTTAAGTTGTCTTGTGTGTTTTTTAGGTGCTTCGCTGCCTTGGGGGATGTCTCCAAAGCTCGCTTTCTGAACCAAACTAACAACATCGCTGACCAAGTCTCAAAGGAATACGTACGTACTGTAGTGTGTTGGTCTGTCATGCTTCGCCGGTCCACACCTCCCTTCATAACTGGCAGTAGATATACTGAGTAGTGTTGGAGGCTCTAGTTTGGGTCCATCGTCATCCAGGCCCTGGGTTGGAGGCAATCCAATCCAGGTGTCCCATCTGGGGCCACGGGGCTCAGCCCTGGGTGTCTGTTGGGGCCCCTGTGTGGGTCTCTCTGCCCCCTGGAGCATGGACACATTGGCACCCCTGCCAGCACAGCTGCTCCCTGACTGGCCAGGCCAGTCAATCCATCCATTACATCACTCTGCTCCACTGGGCTATTAAACTCCATTAATGCTAATCACACACATGCATGCCCACACACGCACCCCCAGCACCTGTTTACCATTGTTGAATGCAGGGCGGCCTGCCCCAGTCTGATAGAAAGGACATGCCATTCCCTGTAGCCTTTCAGATCCATGTTGAAGTTGGTCTTATGTGACACTTGCCTTGTCTAATCTCCAGGGTGGTGATGGTACCGAGTTCTACCAAGTCAAAGCACGCCTCGCCATGCTGGACAAGAACTACAAACTGGCTGAGATGTACTATATGGAGCAGGTAGGAGGGTGTAACTTGAATGTTGGAATGTCTGTCTAACACTATACAACTCAGTGAAGCGTTTGGTCTGTAGGGAAAGCATGAAGAGCCTCCCCAGTCTCACCGGGATGTGTGTCGATGTGTTGTGTGACCGCTCTGTAGAATGCCATTGATGAGGTGATGGAGATGTATCAGGAGCTTCACATGTGGGACGACTGCATCGCTGTGGCTGAGTCCAAGGTAAACGAACACTGAGAGACTGTACTACCCGCACACGGCATTGTTATTTTATCAGCTATCTGCAAAAAAATTAATAATAATAACAGAGATTTTCCCCCATGAAACTGTGCAACATAGCCCTTATTGAAGGAGTGTCTTCCCAGGGCCACCCAGAGCTGGACAACCTGCGTCACAGCTACTACCAGTGGCTGATGGAGACCAACCAGGATGAGAAGGCCGGCGAGGTCAAGGAGGGGGAGGAGGACTTCATGGGCGCCATCAACCTCTACCTCAAGGCGGGCCTACCGGCCAAGGCCGCCCGATTGGCTATGAGCCGCGAGGAGCTGGTCACCAACTCTGACGTCATCAACAGGATCGCGGCTGCCCTCATCAAGGGAGAGTTCTATGAGAGGGTGGGTGTCATGACTGCTGCAAAATCACACTGCGAACTCGGCGGCTGTCATTACACAAGGCTTCTTCAAGACGAGTATCGTGTCCAGCGACAGAGTAAAAGTCTTAATGGAATGAGGTGAAAGGTTGCTTAGATCCCGACATGCGCTCCTGATGGAGAGGCCCAGAGCGACTCGGAGTGATTGTCTCGCAATGAGATTTGTGTGTAGTTGTTTTGTCTCTGGTAAGGCAGGTGAAGTTGGTGCAGAGAGAGACAGATGTGTTCTAGCTCAGTGTCTCTGTGTACAGCGTGAACCTTTGTTTCCTGCCTGTGTCTCTGTGGTGGATGACTCCTCTCCTCAGAACCGATGTCAGGGAAAGTGTATGTCTGTTTTAATAAAGGATGTGTCTGGGAGGATGTTAGTCGGCCTTCTGTTTTTCTCTCGGTCTGCTCTTTTTCTCTTGCTCTCTCTCTGTTTCTTTCTCTTTCTGCTCTTGAACCATCTGGTTATGGACCAGAGGCGCTGTAAGTGACTTAATGAGAGGGAGGAAGTTGAGTTGAACTAAGTAACTTCCTCTCTCCCATGATCAGGCAGGAGATCTGTTTGAGAAGATCAGGAACAACCAGAGGGCTCTGGACTGCTACCGCAAGGGTAACGCCTTCAGGAAAGGTAGGCCTGACACAGCACTGAGGGCGAATATAAGAATGAATATCGCCAGTGTGTAGTGGTTAGGACGAGACCATTCATACAGTATGTATTAGTTATTTCATTAATAGCCCAGTCATTATGTTGTTGACTGAGTTGGATATGAGTTTGGAGAATACATTGTGAACTATTGACGTTAATGTAACTGAGACGTCTTTCCCTGAGCGGAGCTGTGGAACTGGCTCGTGTTGCCTTCCCGGCTGACGTGGTGAAACTGGAGGAGGCCTGGGGAGATTACCTGGTCCAGCAGAAACAACTGGACGCCGCCATCAACCACTATATAGAGGCTGGGTGAGTCAGCGCTGCTGTCTGCCCATCACGTACTACAAGGAGGGAGGGAGGAAGAGAGGTGTAGAGGGAGTGATGGAGTGACGGATAGAGATGAAAGGAGTTGGGAGGCAGGAGGAGGTGGTGTGAGGGGTTTGTTTATTGTGAAGTGAATGATTCATTTCCTGTGTAATCAAATGGAGGTGTTGTTCATTAGGCAGCGCAGGGCTCCAGTCCCGAGGGCAGGCTGCTTTAGATAGCACACTGGATGCTCATTGGATGGCTGGCCCTCTGGTAATACTGTGGTGGTCTGACTGACTGGCATAATGGGCCTCTCTAAAGCTCCATCCCCTACTAATCACTTACTGCTGGGAATCAACACAGGAATCAACTGAAGAAATAACCAATAAAAGTGGTTTGACAGGATTGTAACATTGAGTCTTAATTGCCATTCTAGTCTTAATTGCTCCCTGGTTGGGCTGGACATAGCCTATTAGTTGTTCCAAGTGGATGAATAAAGTTGCTTTGTATTGTATTCTTTGATTAGTTCTATGTCCTTTGATGGTGCAAACGCCTCCTCTCGCCCTCTCCTCTACCCCCCTCTTCTCCTCTCCTCTACCCCCCTCTTCTCCTCTCCTCTACCCCCCTATTCTCCTTTCCTCTACCCCCCTATTCTCCTTTCCTCTACCCCCCTCTTCTCCTCTCCTCTACCCCCCTCTTCTCCACTCCTCTACCCCCCTCTTCTCCACTCCTCTACCCCCTCTTCTCCTCTCCTCTATCCCCCTCTTCTCTTCTCCTCTATCCCCCTCTTCTCCTCTCCTCTACCCCCCTCTTCTCCTCTCCTCTACCCCCCTCTTCTCCTCTCCTCTACCCCCTCTTCTCCTCTCCTCTATCCCCCTCTTCTCCTCTCCCCTATCCCCCTCTTCTCCTCTCCCCTATCCCCCTCTTCTCCTCTCCTCTACCCCCCTCTTCTCCTCTCCTCTATCCCCCTCTTCTCCTCTCCTCTACCCCCTCTTCTCCTCTCCTCTACCCTCTCTTCTCCTCTCCTCTACCCCCCTCTTCTCCTCTCCTCTATCCCATCTCTTCTCCTCTCCTCTACCCCCCTCTTCTCCTCACTATCGTAGTTGTTCCTCGAAGGCCATCGAGGCTGCCATAGGGGCTCGCCAGTGGAAGAAGGCGGTCCATATCCTGGAGTTACAGGAAGACCGGTCAGGAGGGAAGTACTACCTGAAGATAGCCCAGTACTACGCCTCCATCCAGGAGTACGAGGTAAGAGGAGGGAGGGAAGGAGAGAAACGCAGCCTTATTCCGGCTGTTCTGATGAGTCAGGGGCCTTGCAACGTGGCAGCTGGCGATGCCTGCTTATTCCAGACCTGACTCCCTGCTGCCTCTGTGCTGCATGTTTGCATAAATTAATTGAAGTATTGATGCATTACTTACTTTGAGAGCTGGAATCCACAGAAAGGAATGTACAGTATGTCTCTCTCTCTCTCTCTGTGCGAACCCAGGTTGCAGAGCCCCTGTTTGTGAAGGGAGACCACATCAAAGATGCCATCGATATGTACACGGTGGCTGGGAGGTGGGAGCAGGCTCATAAGGTATGCATCCTCCTCAATGTACCGTCTTATCATCTGGCTCGCCCAGCTTAAAATGGCAGGAAGTTGATTGTAACAGGATACACTTCTGTGCTTTCTGTGTTTAGTTGTGACAGGCCTGTGTGTTCTTTTAAAGTGGGATGTTATGCACAGTGAATTGGAATGACAATCACAGTGAGTTAAAGTGACGCTTGGTACGGTGTCCATGCACACTCACACACATTGTGTCCTAGCTGGCAGCGAAATGTATGACCCCAGAGGACGTGTCGACTCTGTACATCAGCCGAGCCCAGGACCTGGAGGGAGAGGGGAAATACAAGGAGGCAGAAAGGTAACCTCTTTCTTTCTTTCTACCTCATCTCTTCCTCCCCACTCTTCTTCTTTTCCTCTCTCTCTCTCTTTCTCTCTCCATCCTCTATCATTCATTACCCTCCTCTGTTTTCAACCCGTATCGACCAAAACCCTGCTGCCAAATTAATTATGGATTTTATCACGGGCAAAGTTTGCTGACATTGGGCTACAGGGGCCTGATTTAACAGTCACTTTATCCAGAACATTGTCTGTTGCAGTTCAGGTCAAGGTTCTACTGCAACAAATTGACAAACAAAAGTGTTCAATTGCTGTGCATTGATAGCAAATTGGACTTTAATAAGGTGCCCTGGCTGCGTTGTGTCTGAAACATAATCATTACACCTAACTGAACAACCCCTCTCGCCCTCTAAAGGAGCCTGTGCCTTTCCATATTAGACAGAGTCATCTCCCTCACACGCTGCCAGCCTGCCACAAAGACAGTGTGTCACCACGTGCCCCCAACTCTGTGTCATCCCAATACCTGTCTATTTTATTGATCGCTACTGTGACAAATGTGGAGCAGAATTCATCATCAGCAAAGGGCAACTTCATTTTGTGATGAGAAGTGATATTTTCTGCTCGTGCTTAATTTGCGGTTAATGTAATCAGAGATTAAGAATGACTCCATTTTAGTGCAGAGCAATGCAATCAACTGTGTGTGTGACTGGAATATTTGCAGGTTGTTTGCGACAGTGGAGGAGCCGGACCTGGCCATCACCATGTATAAGAAGAACAAGATGTTTGACGACGTGATTCGACTGGTGGCCAAACATCACCCAGACCTGCTGTCTGAGACTCACCTGCACCTGGCCAAGGTCGGAGATAGGGGGCGCTGTCGAAAGAAAAAACATAAATATCATATTGGTATCAATTTGAAAAATATCTTATGAGAGGGACTCGATGTGGTTTAGATTAGCCAGGATAAATAGTTTGTCAGGTTACTGAGTCTGCGTTGTCTAATATTTGTTCCAGGAGTTGGAGACAGAGTCTAGGTTTTCAGAAGCGGAGTACCACTATATGGAGGGCCAGGAGTGGAAGGGTGCAGTCAACATGTACCGTGTCAACGACATGTGGGAGGAGGCATACAGGGTACGTGTCCACGTTAGAGCCTGACCGATATGTTTTTTTGTGTGTGTGTGTGTAACGATATATCGGTCGTGCTCTAGCCCACATCACAAGTTGACTTTCGTCTCTCGCTGAGAGTCCCTGAGATAGTGAGTGTCTGTGAACAGCAGGACAGTGTGACAGTGTGATTATGACGCCCCTGGCTTGGCCTGTAATGCCGTATCGAGGACAGTGGTCTGTGCGAACACAGCAGCACAGGATGAACGTGTTACACTGCAATACCTCTCACTGCTTACAGGCCTCCTAACACTCTCTGTAAAAACATCACCACCTGGCTGCAACTCTGCTACTTCGGCTTCCTCCTTTCTGGCCCTCCACTATACTATAGAGGCACATACACTGAGTGTACAAAAACTTAGGAACGCCTTCCTAAAAGTGAGTTGCACCCCTTTTTCTCCTCAGAACAGCCTCAATTCATCGGAGCATGGACTCGACAAGGTGTCGAAAGTGTTCCACAGGGATGCTGGCCCATGTTGACTCCAATGCTTCCGACAGTTGTGTTAAGTTGGCTGGATGTCCTTTGGGTGGTGGACCGCTCTTTAAACACATGGGACACTGTTGAACTTGAAAAACCCAGCAGCATTGCAGTTCTTGAAACGCTCAAACTGGTGCGCCTGGCACCTACTACCATACCTGTGTTCAATGGCACTTAAATATTTGGCCTTGCCTATTCACGCTGATTGGCACACATACACAATCCATGTCTCAATTGTCTCAAGGCTTAAACATCCTTATTTAACCCGTCTCCTCCCCTTCATCTACACTGATGGAAGTGGATATAACAGGTGACATCAATAAGGCATCATAGCTTTCACCTGGTCAATCTATGTCATGGAAAGAGCTCCTAAAAGTTCCTAATGTTTTGTACACTCAGTATAAACACACACCCTCTTTAATTAACACTCAGTTGCACATCCATTTATTAAGAGCTTCACTACAAAAATGCCATTCATCTTGCTCTCTCTACAGCGATCTCCTCTCTCACAGTTTCTCTCTCCTTCTCTCCTCTGTCTCTCCCCTATTTGGCTCGCTCCCTGCTCTCAGCATGTGCAGTGAGCGACACGTGAGGCGGTTGATGGTGGGAGCTTCGGGCGTATGAATCTGTTGTTCCTAATCCTCTTCCCCTCCTACGTGTGTGGCAGGTGGCGAAGAGCCACGGGGGAGCCAGTGCCCACAAGCAGGTGGCCTACCTGTGGGCCAAGAGTCTGGGAGGGGAGGCTGCCGTCAAACTGCTCAACAAGTTTGGTCTGTTGGAGACCGCCATCGACTTTGCAGCAGACAACTGGTGAGCAGATCAATGCACTGGACTGCACTTTACTGTACTGCCTGGAACCCCATGCTCTTCAATATTCCTTTCATGTTTACGAGGTGATTAGGAATGTCCCTGTAGTCAAGTGTCCATCACTGGGAGGTACTTGGAAGTATCGGATGTATTTGTTCTCTGATTGACTCAGTATGAAGCCTATGCAATAGCCTGAAATGTTCAGCAACACAGAATTTGAAAATGTCTTTATTTTCGCTTTTATTGTGGTGTTTTACTCATAGTCTGAAGCATTGAATACTATAGGCATAAGCTGTTTAAGACCTTCCCCATTCGTTCCTTGGACTCAGTATTGATGAAGCTGCTGTACCTCTGTGACCTTGACTAGGGAACTGGTTTTGACCCTTCTCTTGTCCTCCTCCCAGTGCCTTTGACTTTGCCTTTGAGCTGGCTCGTCTCTCCACCAAGAACAAGATCCCTGAGATCCACCTGAAAAACGCCATGATGCTGGAGGATGAGGTAACATATATACACACACACACACACCACTTCCAACTCCTCCTCCCAATCCCAGTCACACACTCATTGTCATTCAAGGTTACTCTGCAGCTTGCATCGTCTCAAAGATTCAAAAATATTTACTCCGTTGCCTGCCCAAATTTGGGTCTGAGCGCAGTGTTTCTCCCTTCTCCAGCCATTAAATGTCACGCATGCATTATTAATCCCTCCACCACCGAGCACTGAGCCGTGATGTTTCATTTTTCAAGGGCAAGTTCGCCGAAGCCGAGTCGGAGTTCATCAAAGCGGGGAAGCCAAAAGAGGCAGTGTTGATGTAAGTGTATCAGGAGCTTTTCTCTTGTGGCGTTGGCATGTGTCCCCTACAGAAGTCAAAGCTTCAAGCCTTCCTGAGTCGACTTCAAAAGGAGCGCTGGTGCCAGCACAGCTCTTGCCTCTTCCCCTTCAGAACTTCCCCTCACTTCTCTGTACATTGGTTATAGACCACCTATTAAGTGAGTGTGAGATGATGTGATGGTGCAGGCAGACAGGTTTGGTTGGAGGGGAGCTCAACTCTCACACAGGTAGCAGAGGAACTGGAGCCCTGTCACCGAGACTGTTTGATGTCTGCTTCCTGGAGAGGGGTGGGGGTGTATAGGGAGGGAGAGAACTGTACTCTATACTGTAGACAGACCTACAGTATGACAGGGCTACTGGAAGATCACAACATTAGTGTTTTTAGTGGCATATCGTCTGGCTAATATAAACTGGAGTTGGAGCCCTTTAATTAGAGTGTTTGCTGCCTGCAATCTGATAAACAAAACGTTGAACTTGAACCTGTAACAAAACGAGGAAGGTTAAATCACAGCCCGGTGTGTCTCTTACAGGTACGTCCATAACCAGGACTGGGTTGGAGCCCAGAGGGTGGCGGAGGCCAACGACCCTGACAGTGTATCAGACGTGCTGGTGGGCCAGGCCAAGTTCTGCTTCGAACAGAAGGACTTCCAGAAGGCTGAGGCCTTCCTCCTCAGGGCTCAGAGGCCAGAGCTGGCCATCAAGTACTACAAAGTAAGAGACTGGGTGTTTCTCAATATGCGTTACCGTGCTCCGATCACGCATATTAGAACACGGAACGGCAAGTTTCAACTGAAAATATTGCCAGGATTGTTGAATTGTTTTAACCACTTAAAAACCGCCACAAAATGTATTGCAAACAATGGTGGCTGGTTTTGAGCTGAAGCGAGCAAAAATCTCTGACTTCAGAAGGAGAAGTTGCCTACTCACATCTCATATGTTGCCTGACTACGATATTTGATCTCGACACATGCATTTTTATGCATTCTACTAAACAGTCTCCAAATAGACTTCCATAAAAAAAAATGTTTTACTGGTACCGGGGGACCTTCAGACACCTGTGGGCGTCCTAGAGCAAAACAACCTACATGTACAGTGCCTTCGGGAAGTATTCAGAACCCTTGACTTTTTCCACATTTTGTTACATTACACCTTTATTCTAAAATGGATTAAATAAAAAAAAGTTCCTCAGCAATTTACATACAGTACCCATGGAGTCCACCTGTGATAAATTCAATTGATTGGACATGATTTGGAAAGGTACACACCTGTCTATAAGATCCAACAGTTGACAGTGCATGTCAGAGCAAAAAACAAGTAATGAGGTCGAAGGAATTGTCCGTAGAGCTCCAAGACAGGATTGTGTCGAGGCACAGATCTGGGGAAGGGTACCAAAACATTTCTGCAGCATTGAAGGTCCCCAAGAACACAGTGGCCTCCATCATTCTTAAATGGAAGAAGTTGAGAACCACCAAGACTCTTCCTAGAGTTGGCCGCCTGGCCAAACTTAGCAATCGAGAGAGAAGGGCCTTGGTCAGGGAGGTGACCAAGAACCTGATGGTCACTCTGACAGAGCTCCAGAGATCCTCTGTGGAGATGGGAGAACCTTCCAGAAGGACAACCATCTCTGCAGCACTCCACCAACAAGGCCTTTATGGTAGAGTGGCCAGACGGAAGCCACTCCTCAGTAAAAGGCACATGACAGCCTTCTTGGAGTTTGCCAAATGGCACCTTAAGACTCTCAAACCATGAGAAATAAGATTCTCTGGTCTGATGAAACCAAGATTGAGCATCACGTCTGGAGGAAGGCTGGCACCATCCAGTTTTTCAGCAGCAGGAACTGGGAGACAATTCAGGATTGAGACAAAGATGAACGGAGCAAAGTACAGAGAGATCCTTGATGAAAGCCTGCTCCAGAGTGATCAAGACCTCAGACTGGGGCAAAGGTTCACCTTCCAACAGGACAACGACCCTAAGCACACAGGCAACTCAACGCACTAGTGGCTTCGGGACAAGTCTCTGAATGTCTTTGAGTGGCCCAGCCAGAACCTGGACTTGAACACAATCAAACATCTCTGGAGAGACCTGAAAATAGCTGTGCAGCAACGCACGCCTTCTAACTGAACTTGAGAGGATCTGCAGAGAAGAATGGGAGAAACTCCCCAAATACTGGTGTGCCAAGCTGTAGCGTCATAGCCAAGAAGACTGCTGTAATCGCTGCCAAAGGTGCTTCAACAAAGTACTGAGTAAAGGGTCTGAATACTTATGTAAATGTAATATTTCCTTTTTTAAATTTTTTTAAAACCCTGTTTTTCGCTTTATCATTATGGGGTATTGTGTGTAGATTGATGATTTAATTTAATAACGTTTAGAATAAGGCTGTAACGTAACAAAATGTGGAACAAGTCCAGGGCTCTGAGTACTTTCTGAAGGCACTGTACGTGTTTGGGAGAGTCTCACCTTTCCACAGAAGGTCATATTAGCGTGTAGCCCAAAGTGTTGGGACGCTACAGGCAGAAGTTGGTAGATCGGCTGTACCGACTTCAGACGCGTCCCAAGACGCTCGTAGAGCAAAACAGAGAAATCCATGGTGTTCGTCTTTCTATAGAGGGGTCATAATAGTTTGTAGGCCAACCTGACGACTTTGTGCGAAGACCGATTTTCGTGATGTCTCATGGTCTGACAAACACCGCTCTAGCTTTGTCACCTTTCACTACAGCTGCGGAAGTGCAACATCGGCAGATACGGTGGATTGAGAAGCGTCCAATGGAACTAAACAAATATCTCTAGTTTAAACTGACAGATTTTTATGGGGATTAATGTGTTATGTTAATAACATTTCTGTGGAGGCGCGGACATCGACTCTAGAGTTTTTTTTTTCAATCAGAGGGTTCATAATCAAGTCAATTCACCATTCCCTGTGTTCTGCTATCTGGTGGTAGCTTTACAGAGAACACTACAGGTTAAACAGAATACTGCGCTCCGCAATGTTTTCATTCCATAATTCACACTGGTTGTTTTGCTGGATGTGCTTCGCAGAGTTTGGTGCCCCCCGGGTACTTGAGTGTTGTTGTTTTGTTGTCTCAGGACGTGGAGATGTGGAGTGATGCCATGCGGATCTGTAAAGAGTACCTCCCCAACAAACTGAGCGTCCTCCAAGAGGAGTACGAGAAGGAGGCTGCCAAGAAGGGCTCCCGGTGAGCAAAACACACAATAACACCTGTGTTTTTTTACATCACATGTTCCTGGTTATTTTAACGTTTTAATAACTCGGTTTGTGGTCTTGGAGAGGCAGAGAAAATGTGTCTCAATGTTACATGTTAAACGAGAAGGAGAAGAAAGAAAGGGCTATGTACACACTGTTGTGATGTGGTCTGGTATTAATCTAGATGCACATTGGGTCGGTGCGTTATTAAAACATGGCAGCTTTTTATCCTAAATTAAATCCATAATGAGCAGCTAATTAAAGTGCAGACACGCAGCGCCTCTATCCGTCTCCGACCATCATTTCCCTGCTTTTAATGACTTGTGGGAAAACATCAAAGGCATGTCAAAAGGACAGGGGGAAAAAGGAAGGTAGGACATTTATGTTGCACAGTCTTCAGTTCAGGCCCCAATTGAGAGTAATTTGGCCCTCTTGTACTGTCAGTCATGCTCAGTTGAGAGCCAGAACTCTCTAACACATGTTGCCTTTCACTTTGACTCTTGTCTCTGTCTTTAACATCACAAGGGTTGGGTTTGTAGCGCAGTGGAAGAGAGATCTAAGATTTTAATGGGGGAAGTCTGTGTGCAGGGCACTGTGTAGAGCAGGGGTGTCAAAGAGACGGCCAACAAGGGGGTCCAATAGGGGGGTGAAAACAAACTCAATATACTTTAAAATGACTAAAACCAAACCGAAACGGTGTATAAATGATAATGGACCTACGTTCATACAGTTTCCTGAAAAATGTCCAGCTCGCTAATAATCACTGAAGTGAAAACTAGACAGTCAGGGAGCATTAAAAAAAGATGGATAGAGGACCATTTTTTGCACGTTTTGACAGCGAGAAAACTTAACACATTTTCAGTGCAGCCATCCGGACCTCGATGAAGACCGAATGTGGCCCCCGGGGGCAAAATGTCTTGTATTTGCCTTCACAGTAGTGTCTTAGAATACTTCCTTAACTTTAACATCAACAGACATGTACAGTTTTATTTCTGTTCTTAGAATGGGCTTCCTAGTCTTTCATTCCAGCTCTGTTATTCCCTACACATCCATCTGGTCCCTCGGTTGCTTAACAATGCAGCTCAGTTATAGTTAATTCATAGTGCCAAGGTTCTGTGTCTGTGTGTGTTCTGTGTGTGTGTGCAGAGGGGTTGAAGGCATGGTGGAGCAGGCCAAGGAATGGGAGCTGTCTGGGGAGTACGCCCGGGCTGTGGAGTGTTACCTCAAGGTCAAGGACTCCACCAACGGGCCCCTTATGGAGAAGTGCTGGATGAAGGTGCACAAAAGAACTCCACGACTGGCAATGAATGTCACTATAACCTAACCCACACGTGCTGTCCTTACAAACCGACTGGTGTATGACACAAGCCTCTATCTGTGGCCTTGGATGACTGTCGTGCCATGTGATGTTCCCTGTGTGTTTCTGTGACCCAGAGTGGAGTGCCTCATTGTTTCCTGTGTATGTGACCTCCCATAGGCTGCTGAGTTGGCCATCAAGTTCTTGACCCAGGAGAGAGCTGTGGATGTCATCCACTCTGTGGGCCCTCGCCTCACCCAGCTCAGGAAGTACAGTGCTGTAAGTCCCCACAAACTTTCTGCTGTTGATCCCTCAATACTAACAGGCTTTTGATATTGATTATTTAGTGTTATTTTGTAAATGCATGGTTTTAGGCTGCTGTATGTCAACAGGTATGTGAAATTTTATTGGAAAAAATGCTTTTTAGAAAGTATATTAGTATTGAGTGTAGCAGACAGGTATCCAACCAATGATTTTGTAGACAGGACCCCTGTGTCGCTGATACAAATATTTATTGGACAAAACTACATTCAGAAACAGCTTTTTATTAATCTAAAGGTGTGTGTGGAGGCCGTTCTGCCAACGGAAAGCGATGGTTTTGGTGCGAGTGTGTTGATTGAAAAAAAGACTTCCCCAAACCAAGGCGTCCATGTTTTATGCCTCGTCTCTGGCGTCCTTCAAGAAATCTTTTGAGATGCCAAATGTTTTATTTTCCTCAGGCGGCTGAGCTGTACCTCAACCTGGACCTCATTAAGGAAGCCATAGATGCATTCATTGAGGGAGAAGAATGGAACAAAGCCAAGAGAGTGGCCAAGGAGCTGGATCCAAGGTGAGCCTGTCGGCCAGGCCCACCACTACGGCTCTGCCTGGTCGCCCCTAACAACAAGCCTAGCCGGCTAGAATACCTCATCTGTCATTAGGCTACAGAAAGAGAAAACACACAGAGGCCTCACAGGCACCCGTCAGCTGTTGCTGCCTCTTGAAAACAACACAAGGCCTAGGACAGAGGTAGCTCCAGACCTCCAGTTAATGAATGGGATGAGATTCCTGTTTCATCTATTCTGTATGTTACATTATAGTCATTTAGGATCTTATCCAGGCTGAATGACAATAGCTAACTTTACAATGGTTTAGTTATTTATTGTACATTTTGTTGAAGCCTATTCGATTAGACAATGTGATTGCGAAATTCACACGGCTGTTGTCATGCTTGACTTAGCCGTGTCTCAACAGCCCTGCTTGCTCCCACTTATTACTGTGATGCCAGTCTCATTATGCTGCTTTAGTACAGTGCATTTGTGTAGTGATTTGTCTATCTGGGGGACTATTACATGGTTGCATTGCTTCCGTGTACTCCAGCTCCTGAACAGTCATCCTACATAACGGAGGATCATTTACTTTCCTTCTACATTGTGTGTCTGTCCTAACGGCTCTGTCTGTTGGAGGCTTGAAACACTCAAAACATTCAACTCTGGCTGAAAATTATAGTCCTTATCGTATACTGTAGCTGTTTTATTTGATTCTTGATTGTTTTCAAGCGCTTTGAGATGAAGTTAAATACCTTTTTTAATCGTAATATATTCGTGTAGGTTTGAAGATTATGTGGACCAGCGATACAAAGAACACTTGAAAAACCAAGGCCAAGCAGATTCGGTAAGTAGCTACAATTGAACGATAATACGTATCGCAAATAATAAGCCGATTTCTCAGTTGTGCCTAGCAAGTACAGTATAACTTACAATATCCATTTTTTAGGAATAAGCTTGTGATTTTTGCGGTGGTGTACTGTTAAGACGTCCTATCATGCCACAGCGTATGCCCACCTCTAATTCCTCAACTCTCCCTGCCTCGTCCTGCTCTGCCCCCCTACTGTTGGTAGGAGATCATTGAGATGGTGGCCTATATTCCATCCACTCAGAAATCAGAGCTGAATAACTAAATGGATCCACGGTTCTTGTTCTCTTTGTTTTGCCACATCAATGTGGCTCAGTAGCACTGACGTCTCTAGTTGAATAAGGAAGTCTGCCTGCTGAAAAGAGAATGGCATATTTCGAGGGACTGTGCGTATTGTCTACATAATGCACCAAGACTTCATAATGTGGGTGTTTGTAACCATCAGGCTGGTTTTGAGACGTGTTTCAAAGTTTCAGAAAGCAGACTATTACAAGGCTTCATACCATTACCTTATAAAACTACCAAATGTCCTTCTGTAGTAGTTTTTCTCGATAAGTATATACTCTTAACCACTAAATGGTGATCTTCTCTGGTTTTAGCTGGTAGGAGTGGATGTCATGGCAGCTCTGGACATGTATGCTGAGAGAGGCCAATGGGAGAAGTGCATAGAGACGGCTTCCAAACAAGTACTGTGTCTACCTTCAACACTCCTCCTTTTAGTTTAATTGTCTTTCATCCTTTTCACTGTATCTTCAGTTTCATTCCCTTACTGTTTTTATTTCTGTAATATTTGTAGAGTTACAAAATCCTCCACAAGTATGTGGCCCTGTACGCCACCCACCTGATCAAAGAGGGCCGTGCAGAAAAGGCCCTGAATCTGTACGCCCAGCACGGAGCCCCAGCCAACCCACAGAATTTCAACATCTACAAGAGGATGTTCCTGGACCTGCTGAACCTGCTGGGTAGAGACAGCGCTGAGTCCTTCCGCATGTGGGCTGACCTGAGAGACGTCATGCTTCTGCTGGTGAGTACAGGACCAGAGAGAGACAGGGGACTATAGTGACAGTATCTGGTCACAGTGTATAATGACCATATTTGATGTGTATGGGTCGATTTTTCATGGTCTCGTTGTCTAATCTGTTTGCAGTGTGAGAACCTGACCAAGTCTTCGGATGCCAACTCTCCTGCCCACGAAGAATTTGAGCAGATGCTGCTGATCTCTCACTACTACGCCATACGATCCGCTGCCAACGGGGTTGACCTGGTATACATACTGTACTCATCTTTTATTTTACTCAGCCTGTTTTTGTATAGTATTAGCTGTGGTACACACTCACATCCCCCATCACTCTCCTCTCCATCCGTCCAGGTCAGCGTGGCTGCCAAGCTGTCCATTTCCCTGCTGCGCCACACGGAGCTCATCCCAGCTGACAAGGCCTTCTACGAGGCAGGCATGGCTGCCAGGGTAAGATAACTGCTCATATGAGCCTCAGCCAATCACGGGAAGCAGAGAGGGGCTTGGGGGGGTTGGTGTTGCTAGCCCCATGGGAAATATTTGGCTCAATGTCCCCTGAGTCTGTCTGTGCTCCAGGTAGACCCATTGGAGGGGTTATGAATAATTTTGTGCATAAACTGCATTGTGAAGTAGCCTATCGTCCCACGTTCAAAATGAAATTATTTGTGGAAATGTAAAATCTGTTTTTTTCATCTTCATTATTGGCATTTAGTTGTGAATGGCAGGTTGATGATGATAAATGTGATTCTCTCTACAGGCTTTGGGCTGGGAGAACATGGCCTTTATTTTCCTCAACCGCTTCCTGGATCTGTCTGATGTGAGTCTCCACCCAGCTTTACCTGAGGGGGTTTCACCTCAGCTTTACCTGAGGAGGTTTCACCTCAGCTTTACCTGAGGGGGTTTCACCTCAGCTTTACCTGAGGGGGTTTCACCTCAGCTTTACCTGAGGGGGTTTCACCTCAGCTTTACCTGAGGGGGTTTCACCTCAGCGTTAACTGAGGGGGTTTCACCTCAGCGTTAACTGGGGGGGTTTCACCTCAGCTTTACCTGAGGGGGTTTCACCTCAGCGTTAACTGAGGGGGTTTCACCTCAGCGTTAACTGAGGGGGTTTCACCTCAGCGTTAACTGAGGGGGTTTCACCTCAGCGTTAACTGTGGGGGTTTCACCTCATCTTTACCTAGAGCTGCAGACTATTTCATTGAGCATAAAATCTTCACAAGTAGCTTATATGATCTATAGCAATATAGATTTCATCATAACAACAGTGGTATGAGTAACTATCCCACATCACATTTTTGCTTTATCCATTGTGTTTTAATTAGATTGTTTGAAGAAGAGATTGTGAGTGAATGTTGTCTTGGTGCCTGTTGTCTGTGTTGTGGTGTTTCCAGGGGATAGAGGAAGGAAACTTAGATACTCTGGACCACTCTGATTTCCAAGACACTGACATCCCCTTCGAGGTTCCTTTCCCTGCTAAGCTACACGTCACTGTAAGGCACAAATTGATTAGTTGTGTTAGTGTTAGTTTGATAGCTCTATATCATTGTGTGGTTATATTGTTGGCTTTGCTATGTAACTATATAATGACTGTGTGTAATGATGCTGTACTGGGACTATCCTGTGACAATAGGCTGCGATTGTATTATTATGAGGCTGTTGTTGATCTTGTTGTCGTGTCCCAGGATGCCCAGCGTGAGGAGATCCGTGACTGGGTGTTGACAGTGTCCATGGACCAGCGGGTGGAGCAGGTGCTGCCCAAAGACGAAAGGGACACCTACGAAGCCTCTTTACTGGCAGCAAACACGGGCATCCGCTCCCTGCCCTGCGTCATCACAGGTAGGTGGGAGAACCCCCCCCTACAGAGCACCTTACCCTCTCCCGTCTCTATTGCATTACCCTGGTGTCTGGGACTGTACCATATCTACTCCAGGGGCGTGAAAAGTCTTGGTGGGTTTGTATGAGGGGGCAATTACTGGAGAGTCTTTTACCTTGGATAATTATTTCATAATTCAAATTTATTTTTCAATCAAATTTATTTTATATAGCCCTTCGTACATCAGCTGATATCTCAAAGTGCTGTACAGAAACCCAGCCTAAAACCCCAAACAGCAAGCAATGCAGGTGATGTCATGTTATTACTGTTATTTGCTTGCATTCACATGGTTTCATATGAACCCCAACATATGTGGTTCTTCAACCTAACTAGTTGATGGGAGGTGAGAGTGTATATTGTACTGGTAGGCAGAGCAGAGGTGCTGTCCAGGGTGCTGACTCCTGCTTGCTCAGAGGAGGCCTGCGCCAAACCTAAATGACAGAGTGAAAAGAAGGAAGCCTGTACAGAATACAAATATTCCAAAACATGCATCCTGTTTGCAGTAATGCACTAAAGTAAAACTGCAAAAAATGTAGGTAAGAAATTAACTTTTTGTCCTGAATACAACATGTTATGTTTGGGGCAAATCCAACACAACACATCACTGAGTACCACTATTCATATTTTCAAGCATTGTGGTGGCGGCATCATGTTATGGGTGTGCTTGTCATCGGCATGGGTGTTTTTTTAGGATAAAAATAATCGTAATAGAGCTAAACACAGGCAAAATCCTAGAGGGAAACCTGGTTCAGTCTGCATTCCGACAAACACTGAGAGACAAATCCACCTTTCAGCAGGACAATAACCTAAAACACAAGGCCAAATCTACACTGGAGTTGGTTACCAAGACGACATGGAATGTTCCTCCGTGGTCTGGTTACAGTTTTGACTTAAATGGGCTTAAATCTGTGGCAAGACTTGAAAATGGCCGTCTAGAAATTATCAACAACCAACTTGACAGAGCTTGAAGAATTTTTTTCAATAATAATGTGCAAATATTGTGCAATCCAGGTGTCCAAAGCTCTTAGAGACTTACCCAGAAAGACTCACAACTGTAATCGCTGCCAAAAGTATTCTAACACGTATTGAAATAGCAGAACATGTATTGAAAAAAACATTTCATCCATTTTGAATTCAGGCTGTAACATAACAAAATGTGGAATAAGAGAAGGGGTATGAATACTTTCTGAAGGCAGTGTCACTGACAAGACACAGTGGCGTATAACCGCTAGTTTACAGTACAGAGATGCAGTGCTATCCAGAGATACAGGGACAGACTGGTCTCCCACAACACCCAGAGGAGTGTGTTGTGTTCATGGAGGCAGTTAACAGACCCACGTACGATGGCAGATCTGTTAATTGGTTGACTATTAATATGAATGCAATCATAATGAAAGCTCTCTCTCTATGCAACCCAGGCTATCCGGTCCTGCGGAATAAGATTGAGTTCAAAGGACCTGGCAAGGCAGCAAACAAGGATGACTGGAATAAATTCATAATGGCCACAAAAGTAAGGAGTTTTTTTTTAATGTTAGCTCTGGAGTCTACATAACTGTGCTTGTTACCTCCTCTGCTGATTTAGCTGCTAGTCCATCAGCCCTTAACCGCATGAAACACTTGGTTTGATTTATTATGAATCCACATTTTTGATCACGGGCACTCACACAGGTTTAGAATGTTACACTGTGTAGAGTTGAGTCTTAGGGGCCAGACACCATTTCAGTGTGTTTCATCATTCTTCCTGTGTGTGATTTGGATTGCGGAGGTGTGATTAGTCCATTTAACTAATGTCCACAAACAGAGATTTAAAGACCCACTTTTTGCATGTATGCCTGCTCGCATGCACACAGAGGCACAAATACACACTGCGCGCACACACACACACATAGTCTTCCTTGTGGTTCCTTGTATGTGTGTGATCTGATATGTGATTAGCTGGTCTGTGTGTGTCCTCCTCCCAGACCACTCACAGCCCGGAGTGCCAGGATGTGCTGAAGTTTGTGAGTCAGTGGTGTGGAGGGCTCCCCGCTTCCGGCTTCTCCTTCCACTGACAGGACCAGGCTGCTGAAAACTTCATCTCCGCCCAGTGTACCACACACCAGCGTACCCAACACTACAGTAACTTACCATCTGCTCAGGGCCACCGCCTTCTCTGAATTATTGAATCCATCCTCACTCCTCTCCATCTCCATCTCTGGTTTGGTTTTAGTGTTAAACAGTTCACATTATTCCATAACGATAGACTGATATGAGATTACCTGCTAAGTTACTGCTTCATTCATTTCTACAGTGCTGACATCAGCGCAGTCCGTACCGGCCTCCAATTGGTTACTTAGCCCCTGGTGCCAGGTTCCTGTGTCTATATCATTCAGCAGGAAAAGTCATCCTCTCTTCTTTGTGACCTTTGTGATGTGTGTTTTTCTATGTTTGAGTTTTTCATTCCCATTTTCTCTTATGCTCCTGGTAGTGTAGGAGGAATGGGGTAGGCTACAATCAACGTGTGTGTTTCTATTTAGTTGAGAGACTTTAAAGATGCCTTTACGCTTAAGGTGATGTATCTTTATAATCAGAAGTGCTGTTATCTGTAATTAGTGTTCTTTGTTCTGTGTTTCTGAATGATAGGAGAATTTATCATAAAGCACTTTAGAATTCTGTATTGGCTTTATGTATTGTTGGTTTATATGCAGTTTTGAATGTATTTCATATGTTGGAAATATAGTTAAATAAAAAAATATTCTGAACCAATTTCTTCTTTATTAGACTTATAATAATAATATAAGTAAATGTATGTCCACCTGGGAAATGACTATACCATTAGGCCCCATTGATTTTGCTAATTTAGTTTGTGCACCCATCCAAATACGGATCATTGACTTCTTCCCAACATAATATAAATATATTTTTATGAACATTTTTATTTTAAGAGATTTCAAGTGATTGTGTGAAAATTATAAATTCACAGAACCGAGGTCAGCACAGCCGCTGTGTGATGGGCAGGTCTTGCATTGAGTGTATGTATCTCCTCAGAAAGGTAGCACCGAGATATCGTCTTTGTCCAAATCTTTCAGGGAACCCACCCTATGTTTGTCTTCATACGTGACAATGTTTTTTTCCTCAGCATCTTTCTATATTGGTTATTTGTTTAGGCAGCCTACCATTTTATCATCCTTACAAATTCTTCCAGAAAACCTATGGTATGATATAACTGTTCCGTCCCAAATTATCTGATTTTATAATTAGATTAGCCTATACAAAAAAACTATAACCCGCGCCTATAAAGGTTGAATTAAATACAGGCTTATCCTACCTCAATGCAGTGCGTAAAACCATACACAGTTTACTTTTACGCACCGTCAAATGTGTTTCTCACAGTGCCTCCTCAGTTAAGCTACTTCCAAAAATAAAAAAGAACGCCTAGTTCACCAAATTTTGCCATCAGTGTCCGCTCTAAATTGGGCTATTAGGTGTTTGAGGCCTAAAAATTCAGAAAAGCGTTGAAGAAACTGAGGGACATTCAACTATGAATACGGACTGAACTGTCTCAGATATTGCCTGCGTATTTAGAATTATACATAACGTTCCTTTTGTCACAATATGTTTTAATTGAAAGTCAATACAGCGTGTCATATACCAAACACATATCCACATGTTTTTAAGTTGCCTAGGCCTAATAGAAATCAGTGCATTGAAATAACTTTTTTTGCCCAAAATGAAATGGGCCTAATGTGATACATACAGGCATGTCAGGCCTGTGTAAAATGTTACTATCAAATTGGCATAGGGACATTTTACATAATTTGATGCATTATTTTCTTCATCTGTTTTAAATATGATAGAATGGCAGCCTAGGCCTAGTCTTTGTTTTTTCTTGCGATAAGCATCTGAAATCTGAAATCCTGTTTTTATTTTTATTGCAAAGAAACCGAATAAACTAGCCTTAAAACAACTTAAAATGTAAGCGTCTGAATGGACACAAGTTAACAGTCTTCATGCTATATTATAGATATGTTAAATTTGAATAGCCTGCATGAATAATATTTTTTTCAACCAAACGCGCTCATTGCTTTGAAATTGGTATTAGTACTAGGAGTTATTATCTCAAACTACAATAATCCGAACTTTTTACCCTTCGGTATTGTTGTACTTGTAATCACTCTTTGTGGGTTTATTTATTAATACAAAGGCCTAGAGGTAAAACATAAACGAAACAAAGTATAAAAAACATAATTTTTTTCAGAGGAACTTTTCAGAGGAACCCTTAATTGGGCTGACGTTCACACCATATTGCATGGAAAAATTGCAAATTTACAAATGTAGGTTATGCTCCTTCGTTTGATTTGCCTGCAAAAAGATACCTGGCGTCAACATTGAATTTCTCTTAATTCAGAATCTGTCGAAAGGAAGAATACTATAAATGACAGATGTATTAAACGTAATACAAGCTATGCCACTATTTACGTTTGTGATAATGCACTTTACCACCAGAAACATTTCAGGAATGTTGTCAGAAATATAGAAAATTAGTTGCATTATGCAAATGTTAACTGTCAGCATTCTGCATTGCAGTTTGACAAACCATTTTATAGTTTCACATTTGTGGATTGTCTGAACATAGCGCACCCCCAAAAAAGCTAAACTGATGCGTAATTTATGTGGTTTAACAAAATATATTCTTAACATTATTTTGTGCATTGTGAGATTTTATTGCCAACAGATTGGTATACAACAATAATCATAATAGCAGAACATTGCAAAATGTGATCCATGCAAAACGTAATCCACATAATCCACAACCCTTTTGTGAATCTCTGCTGATATGAGAGAATTTAATCACTGCGTTTTGCATGGCTGAAAAGGTCGTTCGTATCACATAACTGCACAATTCCTCTTACTCTGACCTGAAACATGTAAGACAAATGCCTACTCTATTCTATTTGACATGCACTGCTAGGCCGCACTACTATTTCCTCCACACGAATTGTCAATGATGTCCTGATTTCTACTGTGAATTTGCTTTTACGCATCTCAGGTTGAACATACATCACGAAAAACGTTGTGCACATTCATGCTTCTTTCTTTCCATTATAGGAAGTTTTGCAATCCATTTCACAGGCCTCCACTAAATATTGTCATGTTAATTTGCATTTTATTACCATCCAGAGTCACTTCTATAGCTTCTACGTGTCCCAGTGAGGAAACCATAAAGATCTACATTTTCCTACTCCACCCTTATCCGCAAGACGCAGCGTGCTCCCTTCTATGGATGAGATTTCACCTCGACTTTACAGCAGGCTATAGCGGAGAATTGAATGGCGCGCTCCAATCGTTTCCTGCAAAATGGCTAACACAACGCACATGAAGGAACCTTCAATAAATAACTTTCAACTTTGGAAGTATGAGGCTTGTCTGACGATCCATTATAACGACAAAACATTTAACGCACACTCAACGCACATCTCGATGATATGTACCCTCTCTCTTGGCATTCACCGCGTGCCTTAATTGTATGGTCATTTAAATCAAGGTCCGCTGTGAACACGAGGAGAGACCGGGCCCTTTTAGTCTTTCTCTGTGTCAGTGTAACAGTGTAGCTACTGTATAGTGACATCTGCCTGACGAGTTTCAGTGCGCGTGAGGAGGGAAACCTTGAAAGCAGCGATCTTGCACCAATATGTTCGACTACGTATTTCACCAGCTGGCGAAGGGCCTTATCCAATAAAGTAATGGGCGTGCATTGTCATTCACTGTGGCATTACTGTTACCCCTTGTCATTCACTGTGGCATTACTGTTACCCCTTGCGGGGGTAAAGATGCGGGTGGACATGACAAATAATAAGACTAAACTCTACTGATAAGATAAAAAGACACACAAATAACTGTTATGTCATATTACATTAGCCTGAATATCCTGGCAGTGGTGATCTCCCGAGTGCATGAGATGTAGGCCTAGCCTATTTTATTATTTATCTTGGATATAGATGGCGAGATCCATGGTGCAACGAACGCCAGGCCCAAGTGACAGCAGCGAAAAGACAGGGTTTGCTGGTTTGCTGCAGTCGGTCCTGTTGCTAAACTCCCACAAAAAAAATAGAAGAGGGCCCATCTGGCTTCTCATCAGCTTTGTCAAGTCTTGCATACGTTAAAATACTAATGACCTAGATAGCTCATGCACAATGCAGCAGAGGTAGGGGGGGGGGGGTGGGGGGGGGGGGGGGGGGGGGGGGCTGTTGGGCTCAACGAGAGTCATCCCCTCCTTTTGTGGGGGTCGGGCGGGCTGGGTTAGGATGTGGAGGGACTGAACGCTCCTGCATCATAAGGGGGTACGCTCAATATTGAATAAATACAGTGGGAGATACAATTTGGCAAAGCTGACATACACACACATTGGTTTTGGGGATAAACAGAAGCCATATTGACATAATCAAGAATACATTGTCACGTAACGGAGAAGGTGCTAAATGTGAAGAATATAGGCTAGTCTATATAACAACAATCCCATTTTTAGTAGGCCTAATAGCACTTTATTTAGGCTACAAAAAGAACGAAAAGCATGCATATTTAGCCTACATAGGCCTAAGGTCTATGCGGATTTAAATGAGTTGTTCGCCCTTTACAAAAACAGAATAGTGTATCAAAACGCAGAGGAAAACATATATTTTTACATTGCAACAATTCAGCGGAACAACTTACAGAAATGCCTTGCCGAGATGCCTTTACAATCAACTCTCATTTCCCCCAAACCAACATCAAAACAGTCCGTACATCCGGTTGGGTACCAAGGATGATCTCCTCCGCTGATGATGCTGAACAAAAATGTCCTGTGACATCGATTCTGCTGTATTGTCTGCGCGCTGCAAAAGGTGGAAATTGGTGCCATGACGAAAACACCCATATATTCCACTGATTGTGCTCTAAAAGACCCTCCGGACCTGTTCAAAAGATGGGCAAAATGCTAAAAGGATAGGCTACATCTAAGCGACACACTGAGAGGAGAGAGCTTTGGTGCAGTCTGGAGGCAGAGCCAGCCGAGACTGTCATGCAAAAGCGTCTGATGCAAAGAGCCATCTGACAGAGAGGAGGAGAGCAACCCAGTTTATCATCGCCGTGCACAGCTTAAAGCGCGGTCCCCCTGCTCCTCTCCCTTGTGCTGTTCATCCACTTCTCATATGAGAATTATTCAGAGAGGAAGAGGTAGCATCTGCCGGTTTACTAAACAAATCGGAGGGGTTTCGAAATGGGACGCTCCAACTCCCCTTTTCCCTCACTCTTGTAATTTACATTACCGAGATTACCAGTTTAGCTATACACCTTGCAATATGCATAAGGACAATAGACATGTTGTTGGGCAGAAAAATACACCCAATTTCCACAATTATTACATTTTGCATTGACATCATTTTTTCTGCTGACAATACATTTACCATCGACGTGTGAAAACAAATGTGATATTCGAATTCGTTTTTATAGGTAACATTTTCAATTAGCACGAAAGTCTACCGTACGAAATATATGTAAGCCATACCATAATATATAGGGGTCTAATGGTATAACCACGAATAAGTGTAGGCATAGCCTGATATGGCCAAAGTCTGTCCTTTTTAACAAAATCTGGAAGAATGAAGTCACCATCTCTCTCGACTATATCTCGGCTCTTGCGGAATGTACAATTATCAAATTGCACGTTTGCCTGGTCGAATAATGAATGATTTATGTTTCTCAAGACCTGTGTCCATGTAGGCCTATACCGTTGTATTTTCATACTCGTCCAATCATATGTTAAATAAATATTTAGCTAACATGGCGAGAAACCTTCATGAAGTTTTGGGAATCAAAATATGCCCACCCCAAATGGTCCGTCTCCATATGGCCTGTCATCTGTTCGTTCTCTCCCCCAACCCCCCACCCGCCCTGTCCTGTCCTGTCCGGTCCCATACGAAGCGGATTGATTTATTGTGATTCTTTCGTTATTCATTCGAACGTTGAATTAAATGACAAAATATTTTTTTCGTTCAAAAAATAACAACGTATGCCTAGTCCGAATGATAAGATACATTGAACTACATTGAAAAGGATCAGGCTTAATTGCGTTACGAATAATGCACATTCAAATATCAATGTTCTACTATTTTCAATAATGTCTGTAATATAATGCATCAGCGGCTCAGCCTAAGGCGGTAGCGCACTGCAGAACAAAGGCGACGTTGTAGTCTAGCTGCACCATACACCCAGACCTATTCAGTTCTAAAGTGAACACCCGTGCATCTGCCTGCATTTGGTTGAGGTCACCAGAGGTCTCCTTATCCCCCTCTCACGCTGCAATATTATTACCCAAAGGGTCGTCTGCCGGACGCGTGCCTCCCGTGAGCAGATTCGACGCGCAGTGAACTCCAGATGGCCTGTAGGGTAAACAAAGCTCTGCAATCCACCCCTTTATGCTGACCTATATTACCGAGTAATGGATAAAGCCTATCTGATTTAGAGACCTTCCATGCGGGCAAAAAGGCCAAACAACCCAGCGAGTCCCGCAGTGAAACGGAGCAGCGGCGTTTAGGCCTGCAGGCGAAAATAGGGTACACAGAATGTGTACATTATATTGGTGTTGAATTGAAGACTACAGTGACTTCGGTCACTCAAGACAGGTGCATTTACCATATCCTTTATGCATCATCACCACGTTTTCAACGATGTGGAAATATGCCAATGTGATCGCGACGTGACGCAATGCTATTCAGTTTTATAAAGCCTATATACAGCCGTAAAGGTTTTCTGATTTCACAAATGAAAGACGCAATGGTCTCAGCTAGAGCGTCAACATCGATCTCTACAGACAATCCTCCACAGACAATCCTTTTCTCAAACCCAAGCATCTGTGCACGCCATGGCCAACTGTAATTTCCATAAACAACATTTTTCACGTAATTATGTGTTGGTTTGTGACAAAACTCATGTACATGTATGTTTTAATGCAATTGTTTATTATTTGTGATTTTTCTTTACATGAGATAATTCTCATGTAAAACAGGTGCTAAGTAGAACCATACAGAGTTCTTCGGTTTGTCCCCATCGGGAACCTTTTTGTTGCTGGGTAGAACCCTTTACAGATGGTTTTTCAAATAACCCCCTGTATCTGGTTCTACCTAGAACCCCCTATAAAGGGTTCTGCCTAGAACCATTTCATAATCTAAAGGTTCTTCCTAGAACCGTCAATAAAAGGGTCTACCTAGAACAATCTATGAACTGTTCTACCAGCCTTATTAGCCTTTAAAATTACATGATTTATGACAATACATTACATATATCATAATGCCTTAATTTTAGGGTCTAGTCATACCCTAACACAGTGTTGTTAGGAATCTCCTAGTTTACTGGCCACATCTGACCTGCAAGTCACATTTTGCTGGTTTGCAAAGTGATGTGTAATTCCTATTATAATCTGGCCAGAGTTAGGATATACAACCAGTGGAATTGTTAATCACCTGCAAACTGCATTTAAAATAACTGCCAGGGTAGGGAAGATAGAACACTGAGACTACCTCAATCATATAAACTCAAACAACCATTTCAGTAATGGGAGTAATAAATCCAATTACTAACCGATTGGATTAGTTTAGAAAATTGTATGTTATTTATTTTTGTGTAGCAAAAATCAACCACTCAATGTACATGCAAAAACACAGATACAGTAAAACAAACAATTCTGAAAATCTCAATGCAATAGAGCATGCTGGGAAATATTATATATTGTTCTTTACAGAATCCTTCTTGTCTTCCAAATAATCATCAAATAACCCTTTCTTCCAAAAACAGTTCTTATAGGACGTTAAAGGTTTTAGGTAGAACCCTTTGGCTTACAAAGAACCCTTGTCTTACAAAAAGGGTTCTTCAGATTAAAACAGTTCTTGGTAGAACCCCACCCCTCCGCAAAGAACCCTTTTGGAACCCTTTTTTCTAAGAGTATATCCATTTAGGCCTATGATTTAACAACACACCAGTCTCCCATTATTTAGGCAACATGTAGCCCTATAGACCTAGCTAGGCCAGGGATGGGGAACTTTGATGGGGTGGCTGCCACAAAAAATCTCAACTCATCATACCCACACATCCGATCACAGTCGGCCCTAGCCTTTTGGGGGCCCTAAGTTCAATTTTGATGGGGGGGCTCCCCCACCTTGAAGTTTTATAGTTAATTTCATGCAATTCTACACATTTTGCTATTGGTGTAGAGAAAAATGGTGCAGTTTTAAAGAAAGTTTGCTGCAATTCTACTAATTTTGCCATGGGGTGGAGATAAATGTTTGCAGTTTTTAATATGATTACTACAAGTTTAAATAGCTAGCTAGACTAACTTACCAATCTAAAACATTTTTAGATGACACAGGCTAATTAAGTGACTGTCTCTGACTGAAATAACAAGAGAAGAACTGCTGATGCACAACCAGATGATTCGTAGACAACAGGTGTAGACTAACAGTGAAATGCTTACTTAAGGGTCCATTTCCAACAATGCAGAATTAAAGATAAGAAATTAAATAAAAAATATAAATAATGACATGAGGAATAAATACAGAGTGAATAACAAATACAAATAACATGGCTATATAAAGGGAGTAGAAAATAACAAGGCTATATATAGGGAGAAGAAAATAACATGACAATATATATAGGGAGTACCAGTACCGAGTCGATGTGCAGGGTTACGAGGTAATTGAGGTAGCTATGTACTGTACATATAGGTAGGGGGTAAAGTGATTAAGCAACAGGATAGATAATAGACAGTTGCAGCAACATGTGTGCTGAGTGTGAAAGTGTGTGTCTGTGAGTGTGTGCGAGAGAGTTAATACAAAAAAGGATCAATGCAGGTAGTCCGGATGCCATTTGATTAGCTATTTAGCAGTCTTGTTTAGAAGTGGCTTGGGCGTGGAAGCTGTTCAGGGTCCACTTGGTTCCAAACTTGATGCATTGGTACCGCTTGCCGTGCGGTAGCAGAGAGAACAGTCTGTGGCTTGGCTGGCTGGAGTCCTTCCTCTGACGCTGCCTGGTATAGAGGTCATTGATTTCAGGGAGCTCGGACCTAGTGATGTACGGGGCCATACACACTACCCTCTGTAGCGGCTTGCGGTCAGATTCCAAGCAGTTGCCATACCAAGCAGTGAAGCAGTCAGCCAAGATGCAATTGATGGTGCAGCTGTAGAATTTTCTGAGGATCTGAGGGCCCATGCCAAATATTTTCAGCCTCCTGAGGGGGAAGAGGCGTTGTCGTGCCCTCTTCACGACTGTGTTGATGTGTGTGGACCATGATAGATCCTTAGTGATGTGGACATCGAGGAACTTGAAGCTCTCGACCTGGTACACTGCAACCCTGTCAATGTGAATGGGGGCATGCTCGGCCCTCTGTTTCCTGTAGTCCACGATCAGCTCCTTTGTCTTACTGACATTGAGTGAGAGGTTGTTGTCCTGGCAGTCTCTGACCTCCTCCCTATAGGCTGTCTCATCATTGTCGGTGATCAGGCCTACCACCGTCATGTCATCTGCAAACTTAATGATGGTGTTGGGAGTCATGTGTGGCCACACAGTCGTGGGTGAACATGGAGTACAAGAGGGGACTAAGCACGCACACCTGAGGGGCGCCAGTGTTGAGAGTCAGCGTGGCGGATGTGTTGTTGCTTACCCTTACCACCTGGTGGCAGCTCGTCAGGAAGTCCAGGATCCAGTTGCAGAGGGAGGTGTTCAGTCCCAGGGACCTTAGCTTGGTGATAAGCTTCGAGGGCACAATGGTGTTGAACACTGAGCTGTAGTCAACTACAGCATTCTCACATAGGTGCTCCTTTTGTCCAAGTGGGAAAGGACAGTGTGGAGTGCAATAAAGACTGCGTCACCTGTGGATCTGTTGGGGTAGTATGCACATTGGAGTGGGTCAAGGGTGTCTGAGATGATGGTGTTGATGTGAGCCATGACCAGACTTTCAAAGCACTTCATGGATACAGATGTGAGTGCTACGCAGAGAAATGTAGGCAAAATAATATCATTTTTTGAAAAAGGCTAACAATAAAGTAAAAATGCAATTGAAGTTTATACATGATCTAAACTCGTTCACAATTGTCTACTTTAACTCTAGATTATTGCATATTTGTCTGCTGAAAACGAGTTTACACAAATCTCTAAGTGGCAATGTTAGTTGCCTGCTCAGGCATGGTACCCAAAGCCCCTCGAACAGCGCTGTGTTCAAGGGCCTTGAACTGAAAGCTACATTCGAGTTTCTCCACACATGAAGAGGCAAATCCTTTTTAATTCAAACCTGCTCAATTGTAACCCTCTTTCATATTCATTTTAGTAACTTTGTTAATAACTTTGACAGACTTCCCACTGGGCACATACTGGTTGACATTACATTGGACCAATGTAGAATAGACGTTGGATTGACTTCTGTGCCCAGTAGGTAATTTTTTATCAGCAAATATAGCCTGATAAATAAACAGATAGGCAAGCTTTCCCAATGTATTATATTCTTTATTTATGTTTTTACATCATTAAATGCATGCTAATTCCAAACGATTTACTAATGCAAATTGCAATAATAAATCCCCTGAACGCAAGGGCGAAATTGTGGTGTAGCTATCGGGGTGGACGAACAGTAAACGTGGGGCCCCGGAGAATTTGTAAAAAAATCTAAAAAGCGTTTCTTGCAATTCTACACAGTTTGACGTGACTTATTATGCCTCTCCAGAGGGGTATTTTGAGTGTTATGTGTGGGGAATTTTGAAAACACAGTATAAGTGGAAGGATAAATGGATGGCCCACCAACCACCCCACCCCCAAATTAAAACATATTTTTTGGGGGAGAAAAAAAATACAGCTAACCTCCTGCATTTTAACCCATTTTGCCATGGGGCAGAGAGAAAAATGAGCAGTTTTATAATACTATTCTATATATTTAGTCATGAGTCTGAGAGAAAAACTGCAGTTTTAAAGGTAATTTCCTGCAATTCTACACATTTTGCCATGTCGCAGAGAGAGAAAAAATGTGTTTTATAGCTCATCTCGTGCTATTCTTCATATTTTGCCATGAGGATGAGAGAAGATTTTGCACTTTTAAAGTAACTGTCCAGTGAAAATCTCACTTTAAAAAGTGAATGTTAACTCATACCCAAATAATGTTGTTGACTCATCCTCTACTCGTATTTGTGGCCAAAGTGCTTGTTATTTCCTCATTGAGGATGATGTGAGCTGGCCAATCAGCGGTCTACTCGCATCAATATTTTTAATGACTGCTATATGGCCACACCGTTCTGTTGTTGGTGTACGCCAACACAATTCCAACACAGAAAAGCTATTCCAACACAGAAAAACATACTTAATGAAACATTTTGATAAGGAAAAATATTTCACTCGTATTGTAATTAAATATAGATCGTATTTCATAGAAATCTGGAAACACTGGACCGTTACTTTAAAGATGTACTTGGTGCAAAAACGCAAACAATAATGCCTTTAAACTGTATAACTGATCAATGCACCATCATACCAGGTCATTTATTAATTATTTTTTTATGAATAAGACATTTGGCTACAGAAATGCCATTTCTTACCGATCTCTACCCCTTCCGTCCGAAAACAAATCCTGTGAAACGATGTCAACACATACTGGAGGAGTTACTGGCTAGCTACACGTGGCTAGCTTAGCTAACAAACTAGCTATGTTGGTCGCAGCGCACATGACCAGAATGACACTTAGACACACCAAAGGCACACCCATTTCTGTTGAAAAAAAGGGAAAAAAAGGAGTTGACAATTTTTTGTCCACCGTTAAAGCAAATTTCCTGCAATTCTACACATTTTATCATTGCTTATGATGTGTTCATATGCTATCGGGCCCCCAACCCAATTTTTGTAATTTTATTTGAAAGAAATGATTGTGGGGTAAGAATCGACCTGTTCTGAATATTTGGGGGGACATGCCCCCGCATCCCGCATGGCAATTTCACCAATGCCTGATAGAACACACTATTGGGGACTGCAGTGGTTCAACTCTGGCAACATGCTTATTTCATAATAATGTCACATGGACAATTTACGCATAGCCTAATTCAAAACATAGAACGTTTCAAATAAAAGGACTAGAAATCTTTTTTAGATGGCTACATTTTTTGTCAGGTCATGGATTTCGCTATTAAAAAGTAGCTTACTGAGACGACCAGAACCTGATTTGTGTCTGAACAGATGGTTACAATGTGTTGTGTTAGTAATGTTAAAATGTATGCTATTGTAATTGCTACAATGTAGCCTAATGATCATGAAGAATTCAGTGGCTCAGTAGGCTCTAGACTGAAACATGATTGCTACACACGATGCTGAGCCACAGATGAGCAGAGACACATTTTAAGGCTGCTCTTGACCAAGTGGTTACGTTCTATTCTGATAATGACATAATTTAGGTCTACATTTCATTAGGTATTTTTTTGTGGGCCATTTGTAGGCCTTATAATAATAGCCTATTCATAAAATAAAGTATTTGTGTAAACTCAACTTGTCAATTATTACACTTGCTGAAACGAGTTAGACAGGCCTACATAGGCCTATAGCTAAATAAAATAAATAATGATGTACGGGTTTGGTAATCGGAAACGCTCTGCCAGTTGTATAACACGTTTATAAAACTGTCGCATTACACAAGTTGTTATGTAGCCATATGGGCTACTTTGAATCTGCACCAGGAAGTGTTGGACTGCTAACCCTGAGCTCAATGGTCGCAACGACTAGACTCCGTTTGATTTGGCGTCATTTTACCCACAGTAGAACGAGAGATATGTCTTCCAAAACACAGATGCCGACTCCAGAGACCGCTCTCCCCGGGAGAAGTGAAAGTTTAAAAGTATCAGGTAGGGCGACTTCCCCCGTGTCTGTGCGGCATGGTTTCCTCGGTAGCTATATAACATAACCATAGCCTTTAGCAGCTAGGCTACAGAGTAGCTTCCCAAAACGTAGGCCTATATAATGCATAAAGAAACGAAAACACAACGCGCGAATAGCTTCTATTTCTGTCAACAAAGAAGCCCTATTCCCTTTGTTGTTAAGACTGCACTTATGTGTTGCGCGAGTTCGAGAACACTTATGCGGTGCTGTGACTGTAAAGAGCAACAGGAGCTACACCTGTTGTATTCGGCGCATGTGAAAAATACAATTTCATTTAATTTGACTTGAATATTTTCACATGCGCCAGGTGTATACTTTCCATTGAAATGCGTGTAGCTCCGATGGTAATGCATGGCGCTTGTAACGGTATGGTTGTGGGTGCTATTCCCATGGGGGACAAGTATGAAAGTGTTTGTACCCACTATTGTGTCGCTCTGGATAAGAGCTTCTGTTAAATGTCTTAAATGTTGTGTAAAAGTGTCTAGACAATCAGGGTAGATAATCAACATATTGCTATAGTCTGATAAATCTTTGCCACAACGAAGGGATGCAAGAAGAGCTGATTTAACCACAGACATTGTCCATCACAAAGTTTACAGTTGGACTATTTCCTGCAATTATCATCAACTGTATCACTATGTAGTCATGTCTCTCTCTCAATACAATTTAAGAGTTTTATTGGCATGGAAAACAAGTGAAATAGTAGAGTGGATGTCTCTTCCTCCCTGCACACACACACACACACACACACACACACACACACACACACACACACACACACACACCTGACTGAGGCAACCTGTTCACAAGCTTGTTAAAAGAGGTGAAACCATTGTGGGAAATGATAATGCATACACTGTAACAAAAAAAGAAGAAGTTGATTCAATGTGCAATTGTAAGGCAGCCAGATGCAATAGGCTGGTGAGTTTGCGCAACAAAAAATGTCTTGAGCAAACTCACAACAAAAAGCTTGTGTGTGAAAATGTTGTTGAGCAAACTCACAGTCCTATTACAGCTGGTTGCCTTAATTGTACCTTGAATCAACCCCCCCCCCCCCCCTTTTCCCCCCCAGTATATCACTATTAATCTTGCAAATATGTAGGCCTTATACCTAGGAGATTTTCATTGCATATCACTGCCTTCAAAGTGACTGAATATTTACTGAATCCCAATGACAAGAACTTGTTTTCAGGCATTTATAAAGAAAAATGCCAACTCCAACACTCCTTTTGGATTTCTGATGAATTGTATTTCCTGTCTGACTCAGAAGATGGAAAAAGGGAAAAACTTCCAGTTTGATGGTTAACGGCTAACACCAGTTGAGTTCCATAAAAATGGAAATGTACCAGGCAGGGTAGCGGGGTGCTATCTGCAGTGTTGAGAATGAGAACATATAGCCTAGGCCACTGTAGCTGATGCACTGCAGGCAGAGAGGAGAGAGAGAGAGAGAACTAGGAGCTCGTCGCATGAGCTTCAGCCAGACGACATCAAACATTGATCGCAAGAAAAAAGCAGGAGAGAGAAAAAAGATGGCAGTACCTTGTGTTGCTTGGTTCCTGTCAACATAGGAAGGGAAAATGATAACTGTAATTTGTCTCGAGTCCTGCAGATTTCTTAGAAACGGGCCCTACCTGAGTGGATGTCTAACACAATACCTAGTTAACCCGTCATATTGTAAACGGCATTTCACCTTTCTTCAGAATTGCCCCAAATTAGACGTTCATATCGCAGTCACATGGCTGTCCGGGCTATCCAGCAGAGAGCCCTTGTAAAACGTTTGTGTGTCTGTGTGTGTGTGCAGAGAGAAAGAGAGAGAGGGTGAAAGGCCAGGCTGGCGGGAGCAGCTGCAGGCTGCTTGAGATGCGGCTCACATGGGCACTGTGTGCAATGGCACGAAGGGATCCACCCCGCAGGACTGCAGTGGTCTGATTACCAGCCCCAGCCCCATACAGCTCTGGTCTCCTTCCCCAGTCCCAGGCTTTCCCTATGGCAACAGCACTGCACTATAGAGCTGGCAGGTTGCCAGGAGACGTACGCACTGCAACACAGACAGGCACCACACCAACGCACGTGGCTCTGCTCTCTCTGTCAAGACATCCTGATGTTGCTGTTAGCCTGCTGAAGGTCACACATGACGGGGCGGTGGAGCTGTGAGGAAAGAGGAACGAAGGGCCAGAACTAAGTGGCTTATTATGTCCTGGATAACAGAGTAGTCATGTTATCTGTTACGCATTTTATGGACATGGTGAAATTCATCCAAATCCCAGTGGTTGCTGTGAAATATGACTGGCTGTTTGGTATTGTGCCGATCCCAGATGACTCTAATTCTGTGTAGTGCAGCTTCCACTGAATGAGAATAGTGGTAAATCCTGATTTATGTGGTCATTTGAAATAGTGTGATTGTGTAAGGTGTATACTGCACCATACCATACCATCCACCATCTTGTGTAAGGTGTATACTGCACCACACCATACCATCCACCATCTTCTGGAATAGTCAGGGATACCGATGGAGTCTGCCTGTTGTATAGTGTGTTGTCAGTTTTATTTCATCATCAGGAATAAGGAGCTGCATAGTTGCAAATTGCAAGGCAATACATTTTTTTCCTTCCACCTCACAAAAAAACATGCTGCATCACCTCTAGTCACTGAATGGACATAAGGAGATCTTACAAAGGATTTTACCTTTTGTAAACATTTGCATGTTTTGTAGTCTAGTAGCTACACAGCTTAAAATCCATTTGAATCTAATGTCCCAAACATTCGGGGAAATCCACGAATGAATAAAGTAGCAAAATGCCTTTAAGAGAAATTGACAGCCAATCAACAGCCTCTGTTCTGCTCTGTCCTATGTATTCCCTATAGGACCGCTCCTGCATCTGCCAGCCCTACTTCCAGCAGGCTAGGCTGTGGTGCGGGATGGTGAGGGGGTGTGGGTATGTGGTACTGGATGGTGGGAACATGGAGACAGACAGTGGTGAGTTGGCACCAGCGATGTGGGCACCGAGGTGCCCCCCTCAGAATGACATGAGGTGCTGTGCCTTGGCACACAATGAATAGACTACCCCGGCATTGAAAAAGCGAAGCGGCTTCAGGACTTTTAAAGACGTCCCAGAGACTTTTTCGGGAAGTGTCTTCGAGAGAGACATGGAGGTACTCCCTGGGTGCCTTGCTTGGGTGAGGGTGGGATGGAGAAAGGAGAGGAGGATGGGCTGTTGTGTGGGTGTGGGGAGGTTAAGGGAGTGTGTGGGTAGGCATTGGGAAGTATTGGTTGGCAAGGATACCAAGTACCACACTGTGTGATTGTGTGCATCTGGAAGGGGGGGATGCAGGAAATGGTCTAGTGCCAGGGAGTGGCATTGCTGAAAAATTAATCTAAGATTCGTTTTGATCATATTTGCCCAAATCGACAGTTTTATTTCAGAGGGGGGTGTGTGGGTGTTTGGGGGGTAGACAGGCAGACAGGCTGGAGCTCTGCCAAGGCTTCTCGGGAAGGTTGCCATGCCGAGAGAGAGAGAGAGAGAGAGAGAGAGAGAGAGAGCAGAGAGGGAGAAGAGAGGAAGAGAAAAAGCCAGACGAGACTTGGCAGGGTTCTATCGCAGCTCCCTTTGTCTGTTTGCTCAGCTTTGCGTTAAGGAAATCCAAAATACCCAGGGTGTAGGAGCTCTGCTTCAACGCAACCCCCCCCCCCCCCTAAAACCAAACAAGAAAACAAGGCGAGAAAAATACTTAGAAAAATTAGAGGACGCCGAGGGCGAATGGGGCGCAAGCATAGTCACCAAAAAGCGATTTTCAACATCCAGCAACACTTCACAATGCTTCTTTTCGTGACTGGAGCAAGTTACTTGAGCCAAGAGATGGCCATGATCATTTGAACTCAATCTTTCTTTGTAATTTCAAGTTGAACGAAGCTGCCGCTTTTCTTTTCGGTCTATGTTTTTGAACACAAAAGGAATCTCAAAAGTGGACCTGGATTTTCTCCATCAAGGACTGCCAGAACTGTTGTGGCCCAAAAAGTTTTTTGCCTTTTCATTGATCGAACTTGAAGTCTCCATCAGAACATCACCCGGAGTAGATTTCGCCTTCAAAAGTTTTGTGATTGTAAAAATTTGCTGACCGCAATACGCCGCCAGTGTCCGAAGTTTGATAACATCAACTTAACTGCCTCTGTTGTCACTAAGTTGACCTCTTTGTGAGAGGGCTTTACAGCAACGCAACAGCGACTGGTTACTCAGGCCAAGTGCTCGTTGACCAAGCTTTAGTTTTCCATCGTGTCTCACAGTTGGACTATCTGAAGAAAATGTGAAGATATCTCGCTTTCAAAGGACTGAGATTTTCCAGCGTTTGGATTTGAGATCTGAGGCCAATGGATCTATAGTAGTTTATGTGAGGGTGGCACTGAACTAGTGCAGTTGCCTCAAGCTGCCTACTCTCAGTTGAAAATGGCTGAAGTTATGCAGGCCTGAGTGTTGTTTTGCTACTACATAATGTTTTTTCAAAATAATGAATTCTCAGCTTCACATTGGGAGTGTGGTACTGTGTAAGGTAAGTTATATGTTATATCTGTTTTCTACAGATAGATTTCTACTTAAACTCCCATTAGACCAGAAATAAACCATAGGTGTTTCCATTGTGGTAAGTTATTCCTTGCCAGCTGTGTTGTTGTCCCCGGGGCACTTCACAAGTGAGTCTAGCAGTGTTTCCCTGATATATGAAAAAGGAAGGCACTTAACGTACAGAGGCTGGGGATTGTCAGGGACGATTTAAAACGTTTCCTTAAGGATCGTCCATCTCTCCCAGAGGACCCGGTGTGTCTACCATTCTACCGCTTTCCCACGATCAACGTCCTCGCAGCTGAATTTCACACTGACTACAGCCCCTTCAGAGAGAGTGGTCTCCCTGTCTCCGAATCCCCCCAGACCTGCGGCTTTTCTCATCTCCACCGTGTGGCTGATATTCCCTTCCTGTTATCTGTCATGGGCACAGCAGTGCCCTGTCCCCCCTGTCGTCCTTGGTAAGCGCTGTGCATGATGGTTTCTGATTCGTGTCTGGCGCTTGATTAATAACCGTAGGGAAACGCTAATAGAAAAGTAAGAAATGTTCGCCTCAAGGTTTATTTTGAACCGCTGCCAAGGCAAATTAGAATCTGCCAGATGTGTTTTCGGCAGATAGCAGGTGGAGTTAGCAGGTGTACTGTGCTGGCTCTCATAATTATGAAAGTTTGTTGTGGGAACATCATATTTTGCTTGTGTCTGTCGTGTTGGAATATTTCCAGTGATTTAATCATTACTTGTCCTTATATTTAGCTTATATTCAAATTATGGACAATAGAAAGCAGGCAGCAGTGATATGAAAAGTAATGCCCAGCTCACTGCTGTGGTTAGGCTGTGGTTAGACTGTGATTAGGCTGTGGTTAGGCTATAACTGTACTGATGAAGCATTAATACATCACAATTCTCCAAATTCTCGAATCACAGAATCAAGACAATGGTGATTAAGAAGTTCCTCATTGTCCTTTAGATTTAGGTTTCGTACATGTACATAAAGGTTGGAGGAGATGCCGTTTAGAGTTGGAGTGCTGCTGTTCTGTCCTCCTGATCAGAAGTGCAGGTTCATGTAGGGCTGAGGGCCTCAGTCTCCAGCTCTGACAGGATGGGGAGGGAGAAGAGGGGAGACACAGGCCTAGTGCTGATGCATTAGCACACAAGCTCTCTGCTCCCGATGGGCTTTCTGATGGACCCAAGTAACCTGACACACAAAGTCAGCCTTTTAAAGGAGGTTCACTACTAGCACATACTGGGCCTTGTCTTTTAGCTTGGCTAGCTATCCAGCTAGTTGCTACTCCCCCTGCTTAGCAGACTTATGACTACTTTGTCATTTAACGCTAAAAATAGCTACATGATTCTGGCCCTATCGAAAGTCTCGACTGCTATGAAAGTGTTGCCACAAGTAACCTAAGAAGTCCAGTGAACTTGAGAATGGTTGATTTTTTCAAAGAATCTGAAGTCTCTAGATAGCAAGGCTGGTTGCTGGGTTTGTGAGTGACTGTGTCTGATGGTCATGGTTGGACTTTAGCTCTGTTCTAGCCTCCAGTGCTCACTGATGTGGAGGGAGATGACGCAGTGGAGGAGGGAACTCAGCTTTCTCCAAGGTTGGCTTCACCCAGGTCCACCCATGCATGCATGGCTACCTCTGCCTGCCTATGAATTATTCACAAAGCTCTCATCTCTGCCGGTCACTGTACTCCAGCAGTCTCTGTGAGCCTCTCTCTCTCTCTCTTGCTCTCTCTCTCTCTCTCTCTGCCTTTTGACTTTAACTTTCCCGGCAAACACAGCGCACATCTCCAACCCAGGGCCTCCAGTGACAGAGAATGAGTACTTGGGTTGCCCGTGAGCAATATTACAGAGTTTATCATGTTTGAGCATGCATGTTAAGTGAATTTAAAGGCTTATCGGCCTCTGTTGTACCGAGAGCTGTCTTAATTTGTCACAGGCTGAGTAATGATCCTGGCTAATGCTGGCGTAGACTCTGGTGACATGCAGGGGATTTTGCCACAAATGTCCCTTGTTTACACTGACACGGATGACCTCGGGAGACAAAATAGTTGCCGCTCACGCCTCAGAGAATGTAGATTACCTGTCATTCACCTGAGGTTCATCCCTCTCCACCACAGTTGGCCATCTACTGAGTATAAACTCAGTTTAAGATGTCTGTTAGTCATGGTTGTCTTGTCTTTCAGGCTAGATCCAGTTGTTTAGATGCTCAGGAACCAGGAATTGCTTTATTCAGTTGAACCTTTATTTATCCAATGAAAAGCATATTGAGACACGGTCTGTTTGGCAAGGGAAACCTGGCGAAGCAGGCAACTGCAATCGATACAACATTACAAAATTTGAAGAGTACAACGCAATCATCAAAACAATGCGATCCAGCTTACAGGAATAATTTACGGACAGAATGGTCCCATGTAGAATCTAACCCAACTGGGACCAGTTTCTTTACATTTTGTGTCTGACTGGATTGGAAGAAGGGCCTTTCGGTTTCTACTCATACAAACACCAAGCAAAAAAGGTGTATCTATTAATAATTTAGTGAGCCTGGTTGCCCTAGTCCATGTCTCTGAAACCGAGGTGGAAGTGCTGTAGGAGGGCAATACATTAACGACGACTCCCCCGCTTTGAAAACAGTTGAGTGTAATCAAGATTCATTATGTTAGCCCTGGGCACACAACTTTAATTAAATGAAAAGATTATATGTAACAAATTATAGATTCATTCATTAACCTCAAACCCACCAGGTGGGGGTTATTAATAAGATTCATTATGTTATGATAATGCTAATGGTATTCTACAAAGTCTTTAAAAAGTCTCTTAAAAACAAATTGGAGGAAAGATATTCAGAAAGCCACAGCTCTGTATTCATTAGCGTGCGGTGGTCGTGAGAGATATTTATGTGACCTGGCTCATCTCATTACTGAGAGGGATTACACAGACGGGGATATCACTGCTCATATTAGCCCTATATTAACTAGCTGACCCTCTGCCATTACACCACGGCCCTCTGCCATTACACCTCGGCCCTCTGCCATTACACCACGGCCCTCTGCCATTACACCACGGCCCTCTGCCATTACACCACGGCCCTCTGCCATTACACCTCGGCCCTCTGCCATTACACCACGGCCCTCTGCCATTACACCACGGCCCTCTGCTATTACACCACGGCCCTCTGCCATTACACCACGGCCCTCTGCCATTACACCACGGCCCTCTGCCATTACACCACGGCCCTCTGCCATTACACCACGGGCCTCTGCCATTACACCACGGCCCTCTGCCATTACACCACGGCCCTCTGCTATTACACCACGGCCCTCTGCCATTACACCACGGCCCTCTGCCATTACACCACGGCCATCTGCTATTACACCACGGCCCTCTGCCATTACACCACGGCCCTCTGCCATTACACCACGGCCCTCTGCCATTACACCTCGGCCCTCTGCCATTACACCACGGCCCTCTGCCATTACACCACGGCCCTCTGCCATTACACCTCGGCCCTCTGCCATTACACCTCGGCCCTCTGCCATTACACCACGGCCCTCTGCCATTACACCACGGCCCTCTGCCATTACACCTCGGCCCTCTGCCATTACACCACGGCCCTCTGCCATTACACCACGGCCCTCTGCCATTACACCACGGCCCTCTGCTATTACACCACGGCCCTCTGCCATTACACCACGGCCCTCTGCCATTACACCACGGCCCTCTGCCATTACACCACGGCCCTCTGCTATTACACCACGGCCCTCTGCCATTACACCACGGCCCTCTGCCATTACACCACGGCCCTCTGCCATTACACCACGGCCCTCTGCCATTACACCACGGCCCTCTGCCATTACACCACGGCCCTCTGCCATTACACCACGGCCCTCTGCCATTACACCACGGCCCTCTGCCATTACACCACGGCCCTCTGCCATTACACCACGGCCCTCTGCTATTACACCACGGCCCTCTGCCATTACACCACGGCCCTCTGCCATTACACCACGGCCCTCTGCCATTACACCACGGCCCTCTGCCATTACACCACGGCCCTCTGCCATTACACCACGGCCCTCTGCCATTACACCACGGCCCTCTGCCATTACACCACGGCCCTCTGCCATTACACCACGGTTCCAGCTAAGGAAACCGATCTGGAAGTACATTGTACAGTGTAAAGCTGGAGGTCTCCATTGTTTTTGTCGCAGCATATTTTCTCAAGAGACCATCTGGTTGGATAAAGAACATATGAAGCAAATCAGCACCATTTCCTGGTTCTTATAATTTGTTTAATGATTATCATTAAGAGGATCATCTGCCTAATGATCTTGGTTCATTTGTCAAAGAACTGGGCTCTCACCTCAACACATTGTGACATTGTTTAGCTCTCTCATTATAGCTCAGTGGACTCTCTCTCTCTGTTTCTCCCTCTCCCTCTCTCTCTCTCCCTCTCTCTCTCTCTCTCTCCCTCTCTCTCTCTCTTTCTCTCTCATTCTCTCTCTCTCTTTTTCTCTCTTGGATTTGTGGATTTCTATTTTCCATGTATTTTTCAACTGTGTTGTGATGTTTCTCTCTCTCTCTCTCTCTCTCTCTCTCTCTCTCTCTCTTTCGTTCTCTCTCATTCTCGTTCTCTCTCTCTATCTCTCTCTTTATCATCTCTCGTCTCTCATGATGGTTCTGAGCAGGGCTGTCTGTTGCATAACTTACTTGAACTCTACTCTAGTTGTCAGTGGGCGGGAGTGCTGGAGGTTTCAGTGTGAGCTTAGCACACTGTTCCCGAGATGCCATTAGGCAGGCCTATGTGAAAAGCCTTCCTCATCCTCACACACACACACACACACACACACACACACACACAAAACACACCTTTCTCCCCTTCTCAGCCCATGCACTCATTCCAGAGCTCCAATAGCAACTGATGCTGTGCTGTTGCCATGTGTAGAGGTATTGCTATGGCGTTGCTTGGTGGAGTGGCATGATGGCTGATTAACCCTTCGTAACCCTCGTTGCGTAACCTCTCTTGATCGCATAATGGATTGCCATTACACATAAGGTTGATGGCTACCTGTGTATCCTCGCTACTCTGTTTTGTGTCCTCTTAGAACAGAGCGATGCTTTGATGCATCGACACGAAGCGTTGGTTGAATGTGTGGCTGTTGGCTTGTGACCCAGACCTCCTCCTCTACTGCTGTAGTTAGTTCTGCTGCTGCTGACTGTGAAGGGTTGGATTATTGCTGCTCTGTGGTGTGCTGCTGGAAGCCAGGCTCTTAAATCACATGTTCTGGCGTATATTGTTGTGTTGTGCAGTATCCAGAGCTATGGGGTCAGATTAAGTGGTTGCTACAGTTTTGTGGGTATATTATTTGATGGTATATACTGTAACCTAAATGTCCCCATTGAAACGATATCTTGGTTACTCTTAACTGCATTATTGCGTTACACAAGAGGGTAGAGTTGCTGTTGGTAAAAACGTTGTGTTCTTTGTCACAAAATATGCATATTTGTTCATGCTTAACAGGTTATATCCACTTTCTTTGTATGTTGGCACATCTCGGAAAGCACACGTATCTCTTTAGCATTATCAACATGTTCTCTGGTGTGGATAATCTAGCATAATGGTGCACTGCCCTTGATTGAATTTGGATTTACACCCCTGAGGAGGAGGTTCACCGGGTTTAGAATAACACAAAGTAAAGTATTGGATTTGGCCTTCACAGACAGTACAAATAGAATGTTAGTCTCCTCTCCTCTCACCATCCTTTTGAAGAAATACAAAGAACTGACAGAATTAAAGATAGCTTGTGTCCTGAGTCCTGAAATGTTTTTCTTTCCAGTGTTTCTACCTCTGGGGGAAGCAAAACTTCATTTTCAAGATGTCGGCTCTTCATTTGAGCCAGTTTTCTACAGCAGGAAAATAATCCTGCAGCAACAGGAAATGTGAATTATTATGTGGATTATAATTTATAGACATTTTTGTAGGGGTAGATACATTTGTCAAAAAATGGGTTCCAAAAGGGTAAGAGTATCGTTTTTGGTTCCAGGTAGAACCCTTTTTGATTCGACATAGGAAAATTTTGGGTTCCATCTAGAACCCTCTGTGGAAAGGGTCTTTCATGGAACCCAGAAGGGTTCCCTCTTGAGCCAAAAAGGTTTCTTCAAAGGGTTCTCCTATGGAATAGTCGAAGAATCCTTTTAGGTTCTAGATAGCACCTTTTTTTCTAATAGTGAAGGGTAAAGCTAGTGTGTGTTGGTGCTTGGAAGGAAGTCAATCACATATTCCATGGGCAGAAGCAAAGAGAGCTTCCTCTTAGACAAATCACCTGACGTGCTAGCAGTGAAGACATTACAAAAGAACTGGTGAAATACCAGCCATTTTAGAAATTATAGCTGTAATGTAGCTCCTGGTGTGGAATCACCACTTCCTCGTTAACCTGCTATGACTGCACTGTTAACATTCTGAATACAGAGGTCAGGGAGTTTTACCCATGATCGTTACCCTTTTCAATTACAGGATGGTGCTTTTGGAGTGTGCTGTGTGAAGAGAAACTAGAACAAGTGTAACTTTGAAGTGATTCCTATAAACAGGGGTTCTCTCTCTCTCTCTCTCTCTCTCTCTCTCTCTATATATATATATATATATATATATATATATATATGTATTTCTCTCTCTCTCTCTCTATATATATATATATATATATATATGTATTTCTCTCTCTATATATATATGTATTTCTCTCTCTCTATATATATATGTATTTCTCTCTCTCTCTCTCTCTCTCTCTCTCTCTCTCTCTCTCTCTCTCTCTCTATATATATATATATATATATATATATATATATATGTATTTCTCTCTCTCTATATATATATATATATAAATACAGTGGGGCAAAAACGTATTTAGTCAGCCATCAATTATGCAAGTTCTCCCACTTAAAAAGATGAGAGAGGCCTGTAATTTTCATCATAGGTACACTTCAACTATGACAGACAAAATGAGAAAAGAAATCCAGAAAATCACATTGTAGGAATTTTAATGAATTTATTTGCAAATTATGGTGGAAAATAAGTATTTGGTCACCTACAAACAAGCAAGATTTCTGGCTCTCACAAACCTGTAACTTCTTATTTAAGAGGCTCCTCAGTCCTCTACTCGTTACCTGTATTAATGGCACCTGTTTGAACTTGTTATCAGTATAAAAGACACCTGTCCACAACCTCAAACAGTCACACGCCAAACTCTACTATGGCCAAGACCAAAGAGCTGTCTAAGGACACCAGAAACAAAATTGTAGACCTGCACCAGGCTGGGAAGACTGAATCTGCAATAGGTAAGCAGCTTGGTTTGAAGAAATCAACTGTGGGAGAAATTATTAGGAAATGGAAGACATATAAGACCACTGATAATCTCCCTCGATCTGGGGCTCCACGCAAGATCTCACCCCGTGGGGTCAAAATGATCACAAGAACGGTGAGCAAAAATCCCAGAACCACACGGGGGGACCTAGTGAATGACCTGCAGAGAGCTAGGACCAAAGAAACAAAGCCTACCATCAGTAACACACTACGCCGCCAGGGACTCAAATCCTGCAGTGCCAGACGTGTCCCCCTGCTTAAGCCAGTACATGTCCAGGCCCGTCTGAAGTTTGCTAGAGAGCATTTGGATGATCCAGAAGAAGATTGGGAGAATGTCATATGGTCAGATGAAACCAAAATGGAACTTTTTGGTAAAAACTCAACTCGTCGTGTTTGGAGGACAAAGAATGCTGAGTTGCATCCAAAGAACACCATACTTACTGTGAAGCATGGGGGTGGAAACATCATGCTTTGGGGCTGTTTTTCTGCAAAGGGACCAGGACGACTGATCCGTTTAAAGGAAAGAATGAATGGGGCCATGTATCGTGAGATTTTGAGTGAAAACCTCCTTCCATCAGCAAGGGCATTGAAGATGAAACGTGGCTGGGTCTTTCAGCATGACAATGATCCCAAACACACCGCCCGGGCAACGAAGGAGTGGCTTCGTAAGAAGCATTTCAAGGTCCTGGAGATGCCTAGCCAGTCTCCAGATCTCAACCCCATAGAAAATCTTTGGAGGGAGTTGAAAGTCTGTGTTGCCCAGCAACAGCCCCAAAACATCACTGCTCTAGAGGAGATCTGCATGGAGGAATGGGCCAAAATACCAGCAACAGTGTGTGAAAACCTTGTGAAGACTTACAGAAAACGTTTGACCTCTGTCATTTCCAACAAAGGGTATATAACAAAGTATTGAGATAAACTTTTGTTATTGACCAAATACTTATTTTCCACCATAATTTGCAAATAAATTCATAAAAAATCATACAATGTAATTTTCTGGATTTTTTTTCTCATTTTCTCTGTCATAGTTGAAGTGTACCTATGATGAAAATTACAGGCCTCTCTCATCTTTTTAAGTGGGAGAACTTGCACAATTGGTGATTGACTAAATACTTTTTTGCCCCACTGTATATATGTATCTCTCTCTCTCCCTCTCTCTCTCTCTCTCTCTCTCTCTCTCTCTCTCTCTCTCTCTCTCTATATATATATATATATATATATATATATGTATTCCTCTATATGTATATATATGTATTTCTCTCTCTCTCTCTCTCTCTCTCTCTCTATATATATATATATATATATATATATATATATAGATATGTATTTCTCTCTCTCTCTCTATATATATATATATATATATATATATATATATATATATATATATAGATATGTATTTCTCTCTCTCTATATATATGTATTTCTCTCTCTCTCTCTCTCTCTCTCTCTCTCTCTCTCTCTATATATATATATATATATATATATATATGTATTTCTGTCTCTCTCTCTATATATATATATATATATTTATATGTATTTCTCTCTCTCTCTATATATATATATATATATGTATTTCTCTCTCTCTATATATATATATATAGATATGTATTTCTCTCTCTCTCTCTCTCTATATATATATATATATATATATATATGAATTTCTCTCTCTCTCTCTCTCTCTCTATATATATATATATATATATATATATATGTATTTCTCTCTCTCTCTCTCTCTCTCTCTCTCTCTCTCTCTATATATATATATATATATATATATATATATATATATATATATATATATATATAGATATGTATTTCTATCTCTCTCCCCTACTCCCCATCTCTCTCTCCCCATCCCCCACATGCACTCTGATTGGTTGAAATAACTCTGCAGCCTCCTGTTGTGAATAATTACTTTTGATCTGATGCAGGTCTCTGTCTCCCTCTCTTTTTCTTTCTCTCTCCCTCTCTTTTTCTTTCTTTCTCTCTCCCTCTCTTTTTCTTTCTCTCTCTCCCTCTCTTTTTCTTTCTCTCTCTCCCTCTCTTTTTCTTTCTCTCTCCCTCTCTTTTTCTTTCTCTCTCTC